>NC_041050.1:5232975-5532975 GCF_900634775.1 Gouania willdenowi
ATTGTGTACTGTTAAGTGACCTTGGGTGACCTGAACGGCGCAGATGTTAATAAATAAATAAATAAATAAAATGTATTACTTGTTTTTGCAAGTCAAAAAAACTGAAATAAATTGTATTTCACACCATTTTGTACTTGTAAAGGTGAAAATTGTAATAATTGATATTGCAATATATCGTATTGTTTCGTATCGGGATATAGCGGGCTGTGAACAAACAGCTCAACAAACCCATTGTCTGTTGTTAGTTATTTCAGATTAGTCTTATTCCTTTTTTTATTATTATAATGGATTTAATTTATTATTGTATTATTCTGTGTTACCTTAAACCCAGCTTTAGCTCCAGACTGCAGGTCAGACTCGATGTTGCCCGGGTCGAGGTAGGCGATGCTCATCAGGAACCCTGGACCAGTGAAGGCCCAAAGCTTACGGAAGCTAAAGCACTTCTGTAATGAAATCAGAGAAATATTTGATTTGTTGATATTTTATGAATAATGTAAAATGAGAAAAAATGTGACCGTTAAACAACACAACACAGTTTCAGCTTCTTTAAAATGTGATCCAAATAAAATCAGGTTATTTTTTTCCATATTAAACCCATTAGTGTCGATGAAATGCCAATCTCTACCAGCAGGTAAAGCTCTGATTTAAGAGCTTTCATTCATCATTTAGTTTAGTTTAGCTTTGCGTTACAACTTTGGTATACATAAAAAATAATTTACTTATCATATACTGTAATTCGAAAACCTTCAAATACAAAAATCTGTTAAGTTTTCATATCTAATGTAAATCTTTGAGTTTATACATATTTTAAGTCTACTAGTACTACTAGTGACAGAAAGTCTAGTCCTCTAGTCCAGTGGTTCTCAACCTTTTCATACCGCGACCACCAAAATGAAGGGGGAAGCTTTTTGTGGGTCATCCATGAAGTCAGCAAAATTATGGCCCATTGTTATATAAATCTGTAATAACCACAGTTATTTATTTATCTGAATCCTTGTTTTGATCAGAAATAAAATGGGTTAAAAGTGAGCAAAAATGCTGGAAAAGGTGGTGAAATGGGGATTTGAAAACTACAGAACATGGTTAAAAGTTGCAAATTAGAGTGGCCAAAAACAGACAGAAAAACTGGTAAAGAAAAAAAAAAAAGGGTTCAAAGTGTCAATATTGGAAAAATTAGTTTAAAGTGGCAAAAATAAGCATTAAATATGGTGAAAAGAGGTTAAAAGTGACAACAATGGGTCAACACATGTGACATTATGTGGGAAAAGTGGTAGAAAAGGTTTAATTATAAGTGCTGAAAATGTATTGAAAGTGGAAAAAAATGTGCAGAAAAGGCCTTGAAATTTGATAGAGAAGTGGCAGAAATTGGAGTAATGTCGCAAAATTGCATTAAAAGTGCAAAAATATGACAAGAAAAAGTGATGAAAATAGGTCAAAATATGGCACGTTTGGTGTAGTTGCAGTAAAAAAAAAAGCAAAATGGGCTCAAATTGTTTAAAAAAATATTCTTAGTTTAATGAAGGCATCTGGTGACCCCCTCCCAGTGTCTTATGACCCCAAGGTTGAGAACCCCTGTTCTAGTGGTAGAGGATTTTGTTTTACGCACTAATGCACCAGACCGTTGAGAATCTTTCAACTTCTCTTCCTCAGGTTTTACCTCAGGTTGTGTAAATAAATGTGTTACCTTAGAGTCGTCCTCAGGTACACAAACCCTCTGGTCAAAGTAAGTACTGGCAAACTCTTCATTGTTGGGATTTTGTGGGAAGACGGAAGGAGCAGTGAAGCCTCTGTGAGTGTGTGTGGTCTGGATCACAGCTTTCCTCTCTGACGCGTCCTCAGCTGGACATTTACAGGGAAATCACAGCATGACAGTCATTGTTTATTATTCTATAGAACACACGTTCTATATCAAAGTGATTATTGTGATACCGATCATAACATCATCAGCCTGAGTCGATCCATCCAATAAAGAAACAGCTCGTATGTGGTGCCTAAGACCTCGGTCCCTATTTCATAGCTGACAAATTTTGAACATTTAGCTTATTTTAATTTCATTTGAGACAAAAATTCATGTAAAACAGCATGTTCTATATCATTGTTAAAAATGTGTACACATGAAAAATGAATCTAAATGTAAATGTTAAATGTAAATCTAAATGTTAAATGCAAATCTAAATGTTAAATGCAAATCTAAATGTTAAATCGGTCGTCAAGTGTAAAGCTAAATGTTTACATTTATATTTCACATTTATATTTACATTTAACATTTACATTTCGCAATTAGATTTAGATTTACATTTAACATTTAGATAGTGTCCAGTGTGAACCAGAGATAGGGACCGACAGACCTCCGTGACTTTGAAATAGGACAAAGCGGGTCTGAAAATGGATGGTTGGATGGATTTAACAGTTAAATTGAGATGTAACATTCATATTTAGATTGTACATTTACATTTAATATTTAGATTTACATTTAGATTTATATTTCACATTTAGATTGAGATTTAATATTTATATATAACTTTTACATTTAGATTTTTCATTTACATTTAGTATTATTTTTCATTTTACACATTTTTAACAATGATAAAACATGCTGTTTTACATAAATTTGTCTCAAATGAAAGAAAAATGGGCTAAAAGTTTAAAATATGTTGGCTATGAAACAGTGACAGTGTTTACATTCGACACCCCATAAACTCGAGATTGTTTAAATGAAGCGTACAATAAAAGTTTAGCTTTGGCTAAAAACAAACCTCGTCCTCCGTTCATCTGAGGAACTGGATCTGTGGGAACGTTGTAAGGAACAGGTGTGATGTTCTCACCCTGAGGCCGAAAGGAGTTTCTCACTGCAAAGAAAGGTGTAATTGAAGCACGATTAAAACCACTTTTACATGATCATCGTACACAAAACCAAATCCTCCAGAGTCAGGGATCCGTGAGAACCCATGGTGTTAGGGTTGTTTGGGTTTCTCAGGATGTGTCAGAACTGTCTATTTGTCCTTGAGCTGCTGAATGTGTGACTTAAAGGTGAAAATGTTTAACGTTAAACAACTTTAATTCATCCATTTATCTATTTTCCAACCCGATCTCTTCTTTTCAGGGTCTCGTGGGTCTGCTGGTGCCTATCCATTCCCAGCTGTTATCGGTGACTACCCGGGGGCACACCCTGAATCAGGGTTGGGGTCAATTATAATCCTGCAATTTCCCTCAAATTATTCCTCAAAAGTTCCTTATATTAAGTTAAAAAATTGGACACAAAATCAAGAAAATTTAAAGAAAACATCCTTCTGGGACTGATATACATCACTTATTACTTGATATTATGAGTGCTTTACATACTTTACATAATATTTATACGTGAAGGTGCAAACTAGGGCACATTGATGTTGAAGATGCTCGTTTAGATCTAATGCCAGAACCAACAAGGCAACCTCGCATGATGGCGCCTCCAACATGCTTTAGGTCTTTTCGGTCATAATTGGGTAATCTGATAAACTGGAAAGTAAAAGCCTTTACACATCATTATTCAAAGATATTATCTCTCTTTATCCTGTCCTTCTCTTTTATTTTCCCAACCCCACCCCCACCAAACCCAACCAGTCGAGGCAGATTGCGTCCGCTCTTCATTCTGGTTCCGCTGGAAGTTTCTTCATGTTTAAAGGGAGTTTCTCCTCTCCACTAATGTGAAATACACCTGGAATTTAAATCATCTTTATTTACCATGCTATGGCTGTGTTGTTGTTATTTTTGTGCTAAATAGAATACATTTAAAATATAAAAGCAAGAATAACAGACGCTATTATAATATAAGTTGAAATAAGACATTTCTATATGGGGTGCAGTTTGTAAAGTTGCTCAACAAGTTAGCAACAAACCATATTTAAAAAACGTATGTGATTTTTTTAATGCTACTTTTGACCACATTTACAGCAATACTTGTAAAAAATTTGATATTTTTCCACCGTAAAAATATATTGTCAACGTTAAATCTAAATGTTAAATATGAAATATAAATGTTAAATCTAATTCTAAATGTTAAATCTAATTCTAAATGTTAAATATTAAATTTAAATGTTACATCAAAATGTTACATTTAAATATAAGTGTTAAATCTAAATGCTAAATGTTAAATCTCAATGTAAATCTGAAATGTTTAGATTTCATATTTAACATTTAAATTTAACATTGACATTATTTTTACGAGATAAAAAAAAAAAAAAAAAGTTTAAACGTGGTTTGTTGTGGTTTACTTTAGCATGCCCAACTTTACAATCAGCTCCCAATATTTCTATATCTAAAATATGACCAGACTTTGATTTGTAAACTTCTTTAGAGGAATATTGAGACAATTCATATGAAATATTCACCTATAAATGATTATTTATATTATAAATGTTAACAAACATCAATATATTTCTTTATATGGTGCCAAAAAAAACTTGTGCAATTGATCATATATAAAACATGTCATTTTAAATGGACTCATAGTGGTAATGTGACGTTATTACAATGGTTTTAATGGCATTTCTGTATCATGTGCTGTGAAGGTTTTCTAAGGAAATAATAATCATGATCACACTAAGGTGAAATAGAACTTTATCAGGTCATAACTATGTAATAACACCTGAACAAAGAAGTGACGTGTTGGTCGGAAACTCCAACATTGTGACTCACCTGAGCGAAGAAAGGAAATCATGTTCTTTTCAAAGAACTCAGACTCGCGTCAAACTGTGAAAACAAGCCAACATAAAGTCCATTTTCACTCCTCTTTGACTGAACCAGAACCCTAACCTGGACCAGGTGAGGATCACCTGTTCCGCTCCTGGTTTCGGGCTAATAACAATGGATCACATGACCACGTTTGAACGGCGTCCATTTGGCAGGGGGCGTGGCCTTACCGGACAGGTGGCACAAGCGGAGGAGGGGCTAAAGCTAGAACACACCCCTTCCCCCAGTTTGATTGGCAGGACTACATAATGGCAACCTTTATGGGTAAAAGATAAAGATATACTAACTTTAGTTTCTTTTTTTTTATAGATGTAAATGCTTTAGGGAATTAAAGCATTCTGTTAAAAACAAATAGACTGATATAGAGGTAGATTTATTTCTATTATCTTTTGAATCAAGGGAAAAAGGTGTTCAAATGCAATTTTTGGATGGCAAATATTTGCTTCATTTTAAAAATGATTTGATTGAAAAGGTTTTTATTGAAGCAATGTTTTCTTTGTTTTTATTGAAAATATATTTCTCTTCATTTTTATTTTTTTTACTAAAGCAACTTCTTTTTTGATTGAATAATAAAGACAAATCTAAACCCATGAACTAAATGTTTCCTGTATTTTTTCCCTCCACACAGCATCAGACGATGGGTTGGATTTGTTGCTGTGACAGGCTGAATTTAAAATTTTGAAAGATGTGCAAAACACAAATTTAGTTTGTTCATTTATTTTATTGTAACACATTTTCATTACAATTTTGCGTCTTAAAAGTATTCTTTGTTCAAATTAAAATAATTATTCCAACTTTTAATTGATTTGCAATAAGACTTATTGGTGCTTTGGCTCGTACACATGCTCCATATATATTTTTAATCTGAGCAAGTTCTGAAGTGCAAATAATTCAAAAAAATTGGAAACATATAGATATTTTTTTTTATTGAATAACAAAGACTTATATTTTAACTCTATAGACTGAATGTTTCCTGTATTTTGTCCTTTGTCCATCAAGGTTGGATTTGTTGCTGTGACAGGCTGAATTTAAATTTTTGAAATATGTGCAATACACAAATTGAGTTAATTTTTTATTGTAACCATATAATTCCGTGTTATTATACAAGTATCTCTGTTTTAAAATATTTCATTCCAACTTTTTAAATGAAGATTTTCTGTAAGACTTGTTTTCATACACATTTTCTCAATGTATAGTTTGAATCTGAGCAGGTTCTGCAGCGCAATAGAACAACAGTTTGCCCCTATTTAATTGTTTTACAAATGTACGCTGATATGGTACAAAAAAAACTTAACAGTGCCCCCACCTGGTGAGCAGGAAAATAACCACATTTTTTCCTCCATCCTTTGGTGCAACCATGTTCTAAATAAAAAATACAGTAAAATAAAAAAAGTAGCCATCTCTTTTTTTAATTATCTTACTGGTTTTTTTTTTTTATCTTGATTGAAAACAAAAGATCAAATATTGCTTTTAATTGGTGAATATTGAGTACCAAACTTTATCATTGTATAAAAACAGGAGACATGTTTAATGCTTTAACTGGAAACTTTATTTTTTTAACAAAGGAACTGCAACAACTAAACAGCTTTAATCTAAAGATATTTTAACAGTTGAATCCACGCAGATATATATATATATTTTCTCTCATTTTCCCCATTTTTTGTGCTTTCTTCTTAAAGACGTGGACATCTGGAACAGATCAACATCACTGAGATTCACTTATAAGGAACCAGAACAGGGTTTGCTGTAATGAGTGGAGGACGTTTCCAACCTGAGAGCTTCGTTACTTTTTTGGAGAACATTCCTTGGCTTGATGAGCCTGTAAAACAGCGATGGCCTCATCCACCTGACAGCAAACAAAAGAGTTTTACATTTAGTTATAGTAACATGGGGAGTGCTGGCTATGTTAGCCAAAGCTAGAACTAGTCCAAGGCCATTAGAACAACAACAGGCTTTGATCCTCAATGCTGATTACTACAGAAGTTATCACCAGTTTAATAGTCAGCCTCAGTAGAGCCTCTGATTTACCAAAATCACAAAAAAATCAAGTTCTAAAACATAAAATTCAACTGGAGAAAGAAAAACTAAACCTAACCCTATTATTCAACCCCCCGTGACTCTTTAAAATCAGGCGACAACATGACACAGAAACGTCTCACATACATGTTTCAGAACAAAAAACATTTAGACACAAAACGGTTGATTAAATGTGTAGAAAGTGTGAAAAATTAACAAATGTGCATTTCTGTCCGTAACGCTGAAACGATTAAATCCCAAAACAAAATGGAGGAAATTTTGAAACAGAAATTTGGAAGCTCAACCACAGCATTACTCCTGGATTCAACTATGAAACAATTTTGACCGACTCAGAGATAAATTGCAGCTAACGCTAACGTGCCTTTGAGTGGAGACACTCAGGCGTCTCCAGCATGTGCAGCAGTTCCGAGTTGTCGATCTCCAGCAGCATCCCAGTGATTTTTCCAGCCAGGTTTGGGTGGATTGCATGAATCCTCGGGTACAAACGCTCGCCTGTAGTTACAGTCAGTAGGGTTACAACCACTACAAAAACATTTAAACATTGATGAGACAATAGAGGACGCACCAAGAATCTGTTTCTGATCCTTGAGTGGAGCTGCAGCCAGCACAGACGCAGTGAGAGCTTCGGGGGTTTGGATGTGGACGCACGACTCCATCACAGGAGCAGGAATAACCTGAGGACACAAACCTCCACAAATTAACCTTCAACTATTTTTATCTTAAAACACAAACATCATAGGTGGAGTGGGCGGGGGCAAAAAAAAAAATAGAAATATAAAGAGCGTCTCGAGATTCGTGCCAACCACGTGTAACATATACAACATTGCAAAAATGATTAAAATCAGGCCAGCTGATGCTTTTTGCTTCATCTTTGCTGCAGTGCCATGCATGAACTGCTGGGCGTAGTGTCGCTTCACCATTTACATTTTGAAGACGAATTGCGCAACAGAAGAACCAACCTAAATTCTAGTTTGGGATTATTTCACTGAAAACTTAACTACACACCTGAGGTAGAACTAACATCTTTGACATGAAATCAACAGCAAGATATTAGAATCAAGTTATATTACTATTATTTATATAAATTATATTAAGAATTAAGAAGTTGACCAATATATGGACTTTTTTTTTTTTTTTTTTTTTTACTAATTTAGCACTTTAGAGCAGCCATTAAAGGAAAAAAGAAACATCCAGATGTATGAATATACAATAAAAAAAAAGTAATAATAGCATGTGCATGGGAGAGGTAGAAGCCAATAGGTTTACAAATAAAAGCAAATATAATAGGATAAGGATATAATAAAAATAGTGCCTGATCAAATATCCTTATCTATTATACCCTTAATAAGATAAGGACATAATAGTATTAGGATATTGTGTGGGCAGCTGCAGCCACCGCTTGACTGATAAAAGGACCCCGCGTACTCAGAGCCACCGCGAGCCAGGCAACAACAGGCTGTGCTCCAGAGAGTTCTATTGGTGTATTTAATTTCTAATATATACATTTATATCATATGAGTGCATTGGCCTTTGAAAATCCCAAATGGGTCGACCTCTATTAAGAAAAAAATTTTTTCAAATGAATTTGGGAAAACTAAAAAAAAACTTTAGACCACTAGGCAAGGCAAATTTATTTGTATAGCGCATTTCCTACACAAGGAAGCACAATGTGTTTTACATGATCAAAAAGTGCAACAGAAAACATTCAACAGCTTGCAAATCCATAGGGGGGTGGGTGATAGGGCAATACCCCCCCTGCCACCTGCAAACTCTATGTATGACAAAAAAAAAGTCTTTAAAAATGAACCAATGGCAGTGTTTTTAAACAGTTTTCAGCGTTTGCACTACCTGGTGTCGGGTCATGGAACAGGGCACAGGTATGATCTGCTGAGGGTTCCTCACTGCAGAAGAGAACTTGTACTGATTGGCTCTGGGCACACCCGGCATGTCAGTGCGACCACCCCCAGTCTGAGTCCCAATGTTGTCTGTCACAACACACACACACACACGTGTCAGACATCGACACATCGCAACGCTTGGTTTGTTTCTCGTACTTGTCTTCTGAGAGGAGGAGACTATGCGTGGAGCCTGGGTGGAGGCCTGTCGCATTGTAGTAATGGATCCACGTCGGGGAATGGAACCGACACACTGGGTTGAGTAGTGACCTGAAGGCACATAGTTTAAAGAAGTGTGAATACGTTTATGTGAAGTTGCACACAGAACCAGTGCACCACTTACCCGGAGGCCTTGGAGGTTGTCCTGTCCAGCGAGGGACTGGTCTCATGTTGCTCACAGGACTGTGGTTATAGTACGAGCGAGCGGGAGGCTGTAAAAATAAATACAAACCTCTACAACTGTACAAAATCTCTTTATGAAGAGTTCTCAACCACAAACAATTAAATAGAATTTGAGCAAAATTATCCTTTTTTAACAACACTAACATTATTGATTTTTATGCTTTCCTCATCAATCAGGGTTCAAACCTGCCTGGGGAACGGTCATGTAGTATCCTGACTGGTGGTATGAGTCGATGATGGGCGTGGCCATGGTTCTTAGGGAGGCCAGTCTCTGCATGTACTTATTAGTGAGGATTGCTTTACGCTCCTCTCTCCTCTGAGCCAACGCCACGTACAGAGGTTTGGTCGCCACAATTCTCCCGTTCATCTCAGTCACAGCTTTAGTCGCTTCCTCAGGAGACGAGAAGCAGACGAAGCCAAAGCCTTTGCTTTGGGAGCCGTCGGTCATCACCTGAAGAGGACATACACAGATGGGAGCACAGATTGAATTGATTTTTTTGTTTAAATTTGTCTAAATTCTGCTTTTATTTTAATCAGCCGCGTCTAATTTGAGGTAAATACTGACATACTCGAGGTATAAAAACCAAGTTAATTAAGTTGAATAATGTAAATAATTTTATTTTAATATGCTTCAGAAGTGAAGCACAGAAAAATTTGCTTAAATCTAGCAAGATCCTTGACGTGTCTGCCTGTTTAACTTCTCAGGAACTTGTAACACATTTGACCCCGTTTAACAGTGAAAAGTGCAAACGCTTGATAATGTCTTAAAACGAGTAGGTGAGGGTATATTCTGTCTCATATGCCATTTCTGTTCAGGAAATTAATTCCGTGATTTCTGTCCTTTCTTTCGATCACAGAAAATTAGAGGCTTCATTCACACCTTTAGACGAGCCATTGTTTAGAGCCGTAATGATACTGACATATTAAAAGGTTCAGCTTCCTCAGGTGTGTTCTTAGATTACCTTGGCACTGGTGATGGTACCATAAGGGGAAAACTCTTTCCTCAGTCTCTCATCATTAATGGTGTCATCCAAATTCTTCACATACAAATTCACGCCCTGAAGAAAGACCACAAACATGTCACTTAAGGTAGAGGAGACAAATTCAAGACAATGCTGAGGTTCTAACAGACAGCACTATAAAAAAACATCTCCTTTACAGAAATGCACCTGGTAGCGCTGGATGCGGTCCTGTTTGATCTGGTCAAACTTGCGCTTCAGCTCTCCCTGACGCTCTAAACGCTTCTGAGCACGGCCGACGTACAGGATTTTCCCGTTCAGCTCTTTGCCATTCATTTCTTCGACCGCCTGAAAGAAAAGTAGAATCAGGTGAAAAGAAAAGACTCACTAAACACATCAAAGAGGGATTTATTTTCAAACCAATTTGTTCTTTTTTTTTTTCTTTAAACAGCAGTGTTAGCAATTATTAATCATAATCAAGCATTTCTCTCACACACAATTGTATGCACAGTGGCTGTCTCCTGCTGTTTGAAGATTCATTATCATTACGGAATACATTGAAGTAAAAAATATACAGCAGACGATCCTGAGCTCTGCATTTAAAAAACATCAACAGTGTCTACAATATTTTGTGTTGATGTCAGGTTTCACTTCTACAAGGATTAAAAACTAGTTTGTATTTTTGATGGGGAATAAAATCCATAATTTAAAATTACCTCTATTATTAAGACCATATCACCCATCCCTGCTGTCTACTACAGTTAAATAGTTATTTTACCTTCTGAGCATCTTCGTGATGGGAATAATTTACAAAGCCAAATCCCCGTGAGCGACCTTTGTCATCCTTCATCACTCTCACACTGAGCATCTTTCCTAAGAACACAATCACACATTGAAGCCACCGAAAATCCAATGGAACAACAAAAAACAAAACAATTGTAAATAGTAGGTTTATTTTCCTACCAAAGGTAGTGAAGATTTCCTTGAGTTTGTCATCAGTGTAATCTTCCCCAAAGTTTTTGACGTACACATTCGTGAACTTCATGACCTTGGTGCCAAACTCCACCTCCCTTTCCTTCCGTGACTTAAAGTGGCCAACAAAACTGCCAACAGTTGAATCCAAACGCCATAAAAGTTCAGAGAATGAAAATAATATACATTAGTCACATTTATTGCATAGTCCTAAAACAGGGGTACCCCAGTCCTGGTTTAGATGCTCCCCTGGTCGAGCACAGCTGATTGTAAAGGTTAGTTCATTATCAGGCTTTCTGTAGAGCTGCTGGACGACGCAATCATTACATTCAGTGGTGTTGGAGCAGGGAGACTAAACTAAAATATGCAAGACAGCACAAGCACCCCTGACCTAAAAAACAGATAAAGCGATACACAACCCATCACATGAATCCACTTCTGCAGCTGAATAAAAACACTTTGTGTTACTAATTCGAGCCAGAAATGACTGAGGTCATTTATGTCAACTTTGAGCCTTAAAAGCATGGATTAGCCCTTTACATGTGGGCGTTGCAATTTTGTATATTTTAGCAAATCAGCGTTTACATTTCATGTTCCCGCCAGACAAGTATTTGTATTTTCACGTATATAGTGTCTACAGCAAAAATATTTTAATCTGACCTTTTAGCACCGTTACGAGTCATCCAGTTTCTTGGACATTGACATTTCTCAGACCAAGAATATTATGGGGAAGGATTTGATGCTTTGAAAATGAAGGTGGGTGCAGCATTTGGACGCCACTATCATCCATCTTACTACAGATCAACGCATGACTTCAGCTGAACAAGAAAGACTCCTTACAACAGAAAGTCTACGCTACCATGACAACCATCGGATGCCTTTGAGTTACATAAATGGAGTACTTCCTTAAAGGGGGGGTATTATATAAAATCGACTTCTTCAAGATTTATATCATGTTACAATGTCATTCCCTCATTAAAAACATGCCTAGAGAGTTGCCTTGGCTCATTCATGTATGTTTGAGTAATCTTTAAAAACTCTGATGGCAGCCATTTTAGGTGTAGCTTCGCCTTCGCAGCACGGGTAAGCGGGTGTGTGCGTCAATGACGGGGAAGAGAGATCTCCGTCCGTACGTTAGCATTCCTCACTTTGATAATCATTCTAATGTATTGTAGCAATGTAAAAATGTAGAAAGTAGCCAAATACAGCGCACAGAAAAACCACATCCATGCGTGTTTGTATGAGTACTGACGGGGAGTGTCCATGGGCACGTCAGACAAGCTTGGAGTTTCTTAGAGACAGAAGCAAAATCGAAGCGTCATGAACCGTGTGCTTCAGAGGGAAATTTCTTATAAGTTTTTTTAATATTTGCTGCATTTTCCCAAAAAAATTGGGTAGCATAGTTATTTGAGTATGCTATAGAATGGCATTAAGTGCCTAAAAAAAACACGATACCCCCTTGAAATAATCACTACGTCCATTTGTCAAACATGTCGATCTCGACAAGTGTGAGTTTCAAGTGATTTTATTGCATCTGCAGCTTCTAAATCACCTCACATTCGCACAAGGAAAGCTTACAGAGAATAATCTATGGGTTGAGTATCCCTTTAAAATCAGTGTTCTCCAACTCTGCTCCTGGAGAGCCCCCCATGTTGCTATTTCATGTGTTCTTACTTTAATACATTTAAATGTGAGGAATGGCTTTTTTCTTTAGGTAACATTTAATAAGATTCAAATTTGCTGAAGCTCTCCAGGACCAGAACTGGAAATCTCTGCCCTAAATACACAACATGCAGCGAAACAACAAACCTGGAAACAGATTCTATCAGAGTGCTGACCTACACAGTGTTTTGACAATTCTCCTCGAGGACTCGAGCCTTTGACTTGTCATTGTCAGATTCCAACTTTCTACCCGGCATTTGACTGAGCGAAAAACACAGAGAGAAATCACCTGCAGAATATCTGGGAAGTCTTCAAAATAAGTCATGAAAATTCATTTTTATTTCACGTTTACACAACTAAAGCACTGGTCAGCCATAACTCAGACACTGATGTGATACACACTTTATTATGTCAGAAAAGAAGAATATATTTGGCAGTGAATATTTTCCATCAATATTTTGTGATTTTAAAAGCAAGACAAAGAAGAAATAATAATATAATGGTTACTTGAGTGGTTCAAAGCATCTACAAAGCTTAAATTCCATTAGGGTAAAGTGGCCATACCAGCCTGTCATTGCCCGATCTCGTTAGATCTTAGCTAAGCAGGTCTGGGCCTGGTTAGTAGTTGGATGGGAGACCACTGAGAACTCCAGGTGCCACAGTGGGAACAGTCACTCTAGTGAATGTCATTGTGTCCTTAGGCAAGATATTTCACCCACATTGCCTGGTAGGAATGTAGAGTGAGTGTTGGTGGTGGTCGGGGGAACCGATGGCGCACTATGGCAGTGTTGCTTCCGTCAGTAGTTTAGAGAATAATACTTTAAAGCGACTTTGAGTGTCCAAAAAAGGGCTATATGAAAATTGATGTATTATTATTAAAGACAGATTTTGTCACAACACCGGTCTTCAACTTAGGGCAGTGGTTCCCATCCTTTTTTGGGTCGTGACCCAAAAAAGAAACTTTTATATCACAAATTTCTGGCAATGCCAGACGATTTTTTTCTCTAGATCTAGTTTTTGATCATGTTTGTTATGCTGTGTTACAAACACAGAGAGGACAGTATTAGTAAACAAAGTGACAAGATGCATCACTTGATATAGTTTTATACTTTATAATCATTTTATTTTTATCATTTCATTCTATTATTTACATTTTATTTGAAAGTGTACGTATCTAACAGTTATTTGACATTGTATTCTATATGAAAAAGAATCATATTAATCAGTATTTTTTTAGTCAATTCAAGTCATTTCAGATGACCTTGTTTAAATTGCAAGCGACCACACATGGGGTCACGACCCCAACGTTGAAAAACACTGACTTAGGGCATAAATGGCAAACACTGTCTCTCGCGAACAATCCAGTATTCGCTCTTCCTAGCTGCTTTTTAAGGGTACTTGATGAAAATAACTAAACCTCTAGTATTACATATGATCTTATGATAAAGCCTGCAAATAAAATTCACTACAGGTATTCTTTACAAACCAAAAAACTCCTGCCACAGCAAGCTCTCAGAGCTCATGATTCAAAAGGTCTGAGCTGTATAAGCAGCAAAAACAAAGACAATATTGTGTTCTGTAGATGGCCATTAAATTATGGCTAATCAGTGCCTAGTCTGAGCCAAGCTAGACTTCAGTGCATTTCAAAATTAATGAATGATTGACAATCTTTATTAGCTAAAGCATCTGAGGTCACTCACACTTTCCTGTCATTGAGCAGCATCCCATTCATGGATTTGATGGCATGGTTCGCAGCCTCCTGCGTCTCAAAGTGAACAAAACCGTAGCCTTTGGATCCTCTGTCATCACAAACGACCTGTAAACACACAAAGATTAGCCAATCACAGAGCACTTCATGCACTAATAACATTTATCTGATTACAAAAAGGTGAGGTTGCATTGCATCACTTACCTTGCAGGACAAAATATTGCCAAAAACTGAGAAAGTGTCATACAGCGCCTTGTTGTCAATGGACTCGTCCATGTTTTTGATGAAGATGTTACCGACACCCGACTTCCTAAGTCCTGGATCCCGCTGAGACCACATGATGCGGATTGGTCTGCCCTTGATGAGGTCATAGTTCATTGTGTCCAAAGCACACTCCGCTAAAACAATTATTTCAAACAAAAAAAACCTTCCATTTGTTTGGAGTATAAAAGTTTTCAAATCATTTCAAATGATAACAGCTAATGACACCATATACACAAAAATGCACAACTCTACAGTGGTTTACCTACTATACTGTTCCTTTGTGTATTTTTTCTCTTTTAATGTATTTCTCCATTTTTTTGTACATTGTTGTAGATTTTATTGCGTATTTGTGTATTTCTCTGTTAATTTGTGTTTTATTTGCCATTTTTTTGCATTTACTTTTGGGGCTGCTAGTTAACCATGTTTGTGATACACGCACAAGGAATTTATTATTTTTTTTAACCAATCTTAAAGCACTGTGATGTTATTTTAGCCAGTGTGGTATTTTTCATCATCAAATTTAAACATGAATTGTCGTTTTGGTCAGACTTATTGATAGATAGATATGAATTTTTGTCCATATCACCAAGCCCTAATACTGCATTAAAAATGTTAACAAGTTTAGATCAATTTAAGACATTTTTCACTGTGGTATCTACCGCTACCATTTATTTACTATTTGTACAACTTATGATCTTTCTTGTGGTTCAGGTGTCAAAATTTTTATATATATTTGTACATCTTTTTTTTTTTATTCATTATTATTATTGCATAAAGCCAACAAAGGTTGATGATGTCTATAAATGACACTTAATGTTCTCAAATAGACAACTCCATTCAGGTTTTTGATAAAATTGAAATATTGGTGAGGTTTCTTTTGGTTATTTTAGCCTCGTACCATCAGCTGGCTGCTGAAAGTTGATGTAAGCATATCCAAGAGATCTGCGTGTGATGATATCACGGCACACACGGATGGACATGATGGGTCCAGCGGGAGAAAACTTCTGGTAAAGCATGGCCTCTGTCACATCGGGGTGCAGGTCTCCGGCATACAAAGAAGCCAAGGGATACGTTGGTCCGCCGCTATTCATTATGGGTAACAGCTGCTTAAAGGACAACAAAAACAAACCTTAGAGAATGTGTTAATCCTTGCTTTCTTTACATCTACAAAAAAGTCTAAAAAAACTGTACATGTCTTCAAAATATTTGTTGATTTACTCAATTTTTTCTGACCACTGGACTCGGCCCTTTAAAGGAGAGAAGTGAAAGCTTCAGGTGCCCCGATCCGATCTGCAACAACAACAAAAAAAAGGAGCATAGGGCAAGATTTGTGGAAAAATAAACATTCATTTTAAGTCTTTTAAAGGGGCAGTATTATGAAAAAAAAAAAAATCACTTTATAATGGTTTTGCTACGGTGATATACATCCCTGTAGCCTCATTCATAGGCCAAAGTTGAAACGGTTATGTTTCCTCCCTCGTTTTTCCACATTTTGCAAAAAGTCAGCTCCAAACAGGAGACTTGGATTTTCCCCGCTACTTGACGTCACCTAACAGTCGGAATGTGCGATATTTTATCGTTTATGATTTATCGTCAAAAGCATTCTCACCGGTAAGAATCTGTCATCCCTCGATATAAACGATAAATTCCCATGTCTGAAATTAGCGAGGGCCACGGTCCATTTGTCCCTCAATTTAGCCAAGAATGCCCCCAAAACATGCATTCCACGGGCAAAAACTACCCAGTTTGTTGACAACAACTTATTCTCTGGAGCAGAACATTGTTTACGGAAGCTCTGCACGGTGTGCACCGCCACCGCACACACCGCCGTCTGTGTGTGTGTTCGTCACAGCTACCAGAAGCTACTATGCTGTGATACATCATGGACCGCTACTTGGTTAAAACCAGATAACCATCCAACAAAGTGAACCGATTCAAGTTCCTCCCTCAGATCCACCCAAAGTTCCCATAAACACGGCGACAGATTAACCCGCAGCATCGATTATGAACTGGAAACTCCACTAAAGCTAACTATGCTAAGCTAACACACCGACTGGGCTAAGAGCTAATGCTAACCACTTCATATAAAGAATAGACCAAGTAAAAAGAACAAGTCTTACTGTCATACAGCCACAGAAAGCCACCAATTTGTTTATGGTCAGATTTAACACTTGTATGGAAAAACAAAAGCTAAACATGTCACACTTTGTGTGAAATAAATATTAACATAACAATTTGTGAAACGTAATATTTTTTCATTATATTTCATCAGCAGTAAAAACACTAATGAAGTTATTTGTGCTTAAAATGTGCTTTTTTTTTTAAAATAATTTTATTTCAAGTGAGGAAATAAATGAATTACATACAATAACACTGATAGTGATCCACATGCACAAATATATTTCATAAAATATCAGCTCATGAGCTCTTTGAGTCAGCAGTTATTGTAGCCTTTTTAAATGTGTCTAGTGTTGATGTATTCAGATTTATTTGTGTTTGTAAGGAACCTTTTTACACTAAGTTGTGAAATCTTTTATTTATTTAGAGTTTTTATTTATCGTGATTTTTATCGTTATCGTGATAAACACAAGAAATTATCGGGAGCAGTTCCATTTTTAGTATCCGTTATATCGCCTAGTATCACCTTTGACTTGATCTGACCTGTTTGTGAAAATGCGATGCAGCGGTTGAACAAAACAAATGATTATCACCTTAAATGCACCTTTCCTGTAGTTAATAGAGATGAGGAGAAGAAAGTGACTTAGCAGCTTAACACTGCGATGAGTGTTTGAAACAGCTGAATGACTCTGCTGCTGTGATCAACACATAGCCTAAAGCACTGAGACAGAGTCACAGTCACAATAGCCGCATAAATAGCCATGTGTTTTACTGTAATGTGCAGTTTTTTTGGCTGAAAACAATAACAGTGTATGGATAGCAAAAGAAAACTGCTATGGTGGTCACTGATCTCCCTCGCAAAAGCAAGACATGTAGTCAGCGTCCATAGACACGCCCACTCATGAATATGCGTAAGTCAGCCCCGAAACAGCCTGATTTAGGCCCTTGTTTTAAGTGTGTATGAATAAACTTTCATAAACCAGGCCAAGACATGTTTCAAAATGTGTTTTATATGTTTATATATGAAAACAATAAAAATGAATAGGAAATAAATGAAAATGTTAATGTTGCTTAATGTTTAAGGAAAGCTGTATTTGTTATTAAATTAGTAATTGTTGGCCTGGCCTCCAACAGTTACATATTCAGTAAAACAAAGCATTACATTACTACAGCTAAAAAAAAAAAAAAATAATTTACAATTTCATTGTTTATTGATGAACTTTGGGAAAAGTTTGGTTTTACCAAAGTTTAGATCTAAATACACTGTTTAGTAAAATGGTGGTTTTGTTTAAGCAATGTTGCTTATTGGACCTTTATTTGGGGGGAAAACCAATTTAGAAGGTAATGTAGAAATATATTGTTAACATACTTGTATTTGTTTTGTGCAATAAAGAGTTCAAGAGTTTTGGAATAATGTCAGTTATGTAAGATAACAAATGTTAACTGATCAGTAACGTATTAAAACTGCAAACACGTGACTTCTCTATGATTAATCAATTAATAGTCAAAAATTGGCTAGATGAATTGATTACTTACTGCAGCTCTTTTATGTATTGATATGGAAAAACAATAAAAATGTAAACAAAACGAATTGCATGAATAAGAAGATTCAAATAGAAATAAATGGAAATATTACTTACAAAAATAATGTACTGGTTTCTTTAGGCAATGTTGCTTATTAGACATTTTTTGAGGAAAGCCAATTAAAAAGGTAGTGTATAATAAATATATTGTCAAGATTATTGTATTTTTATTTATTTTGAGCAATAAAAGGCGCTCAAAAGGTTTGGAATAAGGTCAGTTAAATAAATTAACTAATCTTAACTGATCAATAAGATATGCGTTAAAACGGCAGACACGTGACTTATCTAGGATTAAAGAATAACAGTTGAAAAATGGACACAATTGATTACTAAAATTATTATTTACTGCAGCCCTAGTTTAAAGTGTAACAATAAACTTTAATAAAACATGCATTCATGACAAAGTGCCATTAAAACCCATAGCACTTCTATGAATAGTTCGCGTAAAATACTTCAATACAAAGTTTAGCTAAAAACTGACATACTTAAAACCATTTTTTAGCCCATTTCTCTGGTTAAAACAAAACAAAACGTTGATTCCGAAAATTGACAACGACTTCGTGTGTGTAAAATCTGACGCTAAAACGTTTGTCAAGCTAACGTGAATAAGCTAAAGTAACGAACTAACCATGTTAAACTTCACAGTTTCGGTAACGTCGCTAGCCGCTACCAGTATTTAACTAATTAACGTGTATTTGAGCAGGTAAAAGTACGTAAAGAGGTTAATTTGAGGCCAAGGTGTGGTGAAACACTCACTGTTAAATGGAGGCCGTTAGATGAGAGTTTGAGCCGCTCGGTGCACGTTACCCTCAACCGATGTTCCTCGTTTAATTAACGCAGTCGAACACCTGCGCGCCCCTTTGGCGACACACCAGTTCAATCAAGACAGCAACGGATGTCGCCTTCCGCGCGGAAATGTAGTTCTCTTATTACGGATCCTGCTGCCACAGTCTTGACTTTCTTTTCTTCCACCTTTTGACATCACTTCAAGGGTCAGCATTGGGACAAAAATGAAGACGTATTTGACCCGTTATCTTAAACGAAACTTTATTTCACTGAATGGTCTTTGACACGTTCCTATTTCTTACATGAATAGTGAAACTAGAATGGTCTTTAGATACATAAACACAAAGCGAGAATTACACCAACCATTTTTTTTTTTTTTTTTTTTAATCTCCATTTCGTCACTGCTTTTTTTTTTTACTCTTTTTTTAATAGCTATTCTAAATTGTTCACAACAACGTGTGTGCACTTGGTAATAATAATAATGGACTGTTACAGAAGCAAATTGTAGCCATAAGACTTGTCAGTAAAAATAAAGCAAAGTAGATACCTGATATACAGACAGGCTTCGTTCCACATTCACTAACTGCATTTTTCATCAAGCATAATAATAAACCAACACGGATCTTTTTTTTTTTTTTTTTCTTTCCCCCCCAACAGATTTTCAATTCCATGAAGCATTATCAGAGTAAACAAACCATCAGCTATGATGTGGAATGGTGTTTTAACTACGTTAACGTGGAATGTAGTGAGAACCTATAGTATTGTGACACTGAGCTTTTCACAAACTGATGACATGGGATTCCTTTAAATTGCACCTACACAAACAGGCTTTAAATTTTTTTTTTTTTTTTTCCTTATTTTTTTGTTTTTGGTGTTTGAGGCTTTTGTTCACATGGTTACATAGCAGAGCAATGCATTACGGGTGGAAACTGAGCAAATTCTGTGTAATGTAACTTGTTCACGTAACACTTAAAATTACAAGAGGCTGCCACCGAAATAAAAATTAAAAAAAAAAAAATATATATATATATATATGGGAGGCTAAAAGAGAAAGCCAGGCACGAACGTTTTGGAGAAAACAACCGCTTTAAGAGGAAGATTTTTGCAAGCAGGATTGGTACAGTGTGGTAAGACATTTTCAATTAACATCAATAAAATGTTACTTTTAGGTTTTACATACAGATGATAGTCAATCTTGCAAAATACATGGAACCACATTTACGCACATACAATTTTCATTGTACTGAGTTCAAGCAGAACCTGGACAGTGAGCAACACTACCAATGACAATCCATACTTATTAATGCAAACAACAAAAACAGAAAGCACTGTCTTTCCAGAAGCCTTATGTGGAATGTCTGCATAAATTTACCAGGACAAATTGAAGGGCTCCTTTAGAACTTTAAGAAAACGTGATTTTTTTGTGTGTGAACATGATCCAAGAGCATTACACCAAGATGTCAGTGTCACAATACAGCCTGCCTCCTTTCTGTATGAGCCAACAGCAGAATTGCAGTTAATTAAATACAGGATTGTACATGTCTGGAAATTAGAACTGAAAACCGTTTTTCTTTTTTTTTTTCCTTTTGTGGGGGTTGTGAAGTAAATGCAAACACCTACCATCACAGTGTTTGGTGAAAATCAACTGCCAGTTTAATTACCGTACAATAAAACCTGTAAATATCATGAGGAATCACAAAAAGTAAGAAAAAGAAAATGGGGGGGATGAAAAATGCACAAACTAGCTGGGACAAAGGAATTCGGAAGGACGATTAGAATTCACAACACCCCCCCTCCCCCCAAAAAGACCAAACACACAAAATATCTCACATTCATTCTCAATCACTCGAAATCTCAATTACTACATACACACCTACAAAGCTGACGAAAACAACAGCAACGTGGACTCACTAATCAATACAACATGTTTACACAAAGTGACTGAATCCACTAAACAACTGAAAATTACCCTGTCGCCTCACAGTGAACTGAGAGGGGTAAACTAGTTGGTCATGAGCAATTCAGGCTGCTTGTCATACAGAACGGGAGGGGCCGATGGAGTGGAGGGGGGGATGTATATAAGCTGTCTGTGTTTAAGATAAGAGTGTAGGTGGATTAACAGTGCAATTTCATTAGTTTTCCCCGTCTCCGGTTTCTGCCTCATCTGCCTGGTTTTCTGATGTCCACAGCTAGAGAGAAAAGAAAAGGGAAACTTTCAGGACTTCTGATGAGGATTAACACACAGAGTAATTAAATTAACCACTGCAAAACGTGGGAAACTCACAGTCAGGTTGTCCCTTAGTAGTTGCATGATCAGGGTGCTGTCTTTGTAGGAATCCTCATTCAAAGTATCGAGCTCAGCGATGGCATCATCAAATGCCTGTGGATGATTATACAAAACATGCACGCGTTATTTCATGTTTTCAGCAGATCTAAAGATGATTTAAACTAGAATATGCTGATGAGTTCCTACCTGCTTAGCCAGGTTGCAGGCCTTGTCCGGGTTGTTGAGGATTTCATAATAGAAGACGGAGAAGTTGAGAGCGAGGCCGAGCCTGATGGGGTGTGTTGGCTGCATTTCTGCCTTGCTAATGTCAAAGGCTTCCTGGTACGCCTGCTGGGACTTGTCCACTGTCTCTGTGAAAGCAAAAAAGACCAGATTTTAATACATTTGTAAGACAAGCTTATTAAGCTTGGGCCAGTCGTGGGCTGCATTATCACCAAACCCTGATCATTAGCAGAAGTATGTGCCTTTAAACACGCTCAGATGACTCGCTAAACCCAAAAAAACACTACTTTATTTCCAAAAACAAATCTATTTGGTTATGAAGTAGTGTTATATATTGATTCTTATCCAATTCTTGACATTTTTGTCAAAGTATTTAATTTTTTTCATTTTATTTTTAAATGTCGGAATGACTGCCCTCTATGGGTTGAAACCAGACTATTACAACTGAATTTTGCTGATGATGGTGCTTTGACATTTTGGAGGCTTCCCATGTCAATAACCACAACTGTTGGCCCCTCCCCCACACTGCAATATGTGATTGTGAGAGAATTGTGAATAGAGAGGTATAGTGAGTATTGAGTAGCTAGTTAGCATAGCATAGATTGTTCTTTTTGGAAATGTTATGCTATAAATTGGGAGTGCCTTAAGTGCTCCAGGAGCCCCACCCATAATAAAAAGCAAAGCCAAAACGACAGGGTTTAATTACTCTTTAAGGATCCTATTATTACAGAAGCTAGTAATCCAACTTCCATTAAGCAAAATTTTCTCACAATGTTCACCAATATGGGAGAAAAACATATAAAGGCAATATATCTACAATACATTTTATCTTACCCTTCTTGTTGTCTCCAGATGCAACCTCAGACAGGTATCTATAATAGTCGCCTTTCATTTTCAGGTAGAACACCTTACTTTCAGCAGCAGATGCGTTGGCAATGAGAAATTTGTCCAGTAGCTCCTTGGGTGAGGAAAAAAAAGCAAGATAGAATCAATAATGTGTTACTATCTAGAAGTAACTGCTGATGTGCTACTTAATAAAGAGGGAAACAAAGCACTTACAAGCACATCACGACAGATCTCCTCCAGTTCGTTCTCAATCTTCTCCCGGTATTCATGAGCCATCTGCTGCTTTTTGTCGTTGCCCTCGGTCTTCTGCTCAATGCTGGAGATGACGCGCCAGGAAGAACGGCGCGCTCCCACCACGTTCTTGTAGGCGACGGAGAGAAGATTGCGCTCCTCGTTCGACAGCTCCGTGCCTTGCTCCGTCACCGACTTCATGGCCGCAGCCATGTCGTCATAGCGCTCGGCCTGCTCGGCAAGCTTGGCCCTCTGTACCAGGTCGTTCTTATCCATTTTCTAGGCTGAAGAAAAAGACACAGAAGACGTATTAGAGAAAAAGTAACACATAAACCAAAAACAACACAAACTTATTAATTACATGTAGTTGGTAGATGGCTCACTGTACTGTATTTGTATTTATCTGCATTATATTTGTACATTTTTAATATACTTTCCTGGGGGTGTACACTTGAATTTAATCCCCATTTCATTAACAGTCTAATTATGCAAGTTTACTTTTCTCATTTTGTGTTTCTTTTCATTTGAAATATTCGGGAGCATCTGTTAAAAAAAAAAAAAAAAAAAAAAAAAAAGAGTACATCTGATTCTGATCTATTAGTGGGAATTTTTTTCTGCTACTAAAGGTTTTATTGATTACCAATGTGTCCCTTACTTTCTCTAGTTTATGAGAAAGTAACATGTTTTTAAAGATATAGATGAATATGACTTATTGACATTGTATATCAAACACAACAAAATATATTTTAAAAAGTTGGTAAAAGGAAAAAGAAAGAAAAAAATAGAAAGCCATGTGCTGTTGTGAGAATTATGTCACAGGTTGAACCTATTAGCAATTCTATAAACGTAAAGCTCAAGATATAAACAAGATAATTAGATTTTTTATTAAAAAACGCCAGAATCTAATATTTGTTTATGCAAATGCTTGATACACATTCACTTTCCTTATTATTCCACTGGCCTCAAAAACGTAGACAATTGTTTTTAAATATATATAACTCTGAATACAAAAGTCAAATAATTTAAGGCAGATCTGATCAGTTAGACTGACTTAGTAAGCAAATAAGTAAACAACAGACAAATGGTATTGTAGAGAAATACTATATTATATTCTAATTAAAGCTTTAGTTTTTTAATTATATTAATTAGCGGGTGTTAACTGTTGATCTAACTTAAGTGCCTTTTATTTCCTCTAATGTGATTAAGATATCCGATTAATAAAACGTTGTGCTTTAATTGTACAGTGAGTTCAGATGTACGTCGCATTTTCTTCCATTAACATTTCATGGAGGTTTATTCAATAAAACATTGACGTATTATCGGCACAGAACAAATATGGATTGTGTTCAGTAACCAGTGGATTGTAGAGGTTGATCTGTATAAACTGGGCCCATCGACAAGTGGGTCAACCACATCGCGAGCTAGCTAAGGTTAGCTGCTAACTAGCTTAACTCGTTACCCTGGTGGCCTCGATCCGATCCTGCCAGAAGGATTTAAAATCGTCAGAAGATTTATGGCTGTGTTTATCTTTTAGCTGCTGTTGATAAAACTGGGTCATTTGTGTACCTTTGGACCTATAGCTGCTTCGCCGTTGTGAGCATTCGTTAATGTCCTCCACCAAACGGGCTAGCGGGTTAGCAGGCGGATGTAACATCGCTCGAAATGTTAATACTCTAATATTAAATGCGGCCCGAACGACGCTTCATGTACATTCCCTGTGATTTATGATCGCTTTACAAATTAATAATAAAGATGTATGTTGTTCGGCTTTGGACATGAGCGGCCCGGTCATCTGAAAACGGGCGGCCGTCGTCTGTTCCACCGCCGCCGCTTTCTTGTAGCCACTAGGCCCGCAAGAACGACGCCCGACATTCAGTCACACACCAACAAAATTGGGCAGAATTCGCCGTGATAATGTTCCGATCGCGTTTAAGATGCAAATATAACTAAATAAAAATATTAATTACGATGTAATATATTCATATTAAATTTATGTACTCGTTTTTGACGAATGTGGGACGGCCCGCCCAGACAGCCGAGCCTCCCAGAACAAAGTGTCACTGAGCCCGAAAGACGGTTAGCTCCACGGCTAATGGCTGATGTTAAGCTACCCGTCTCCAAACCCAGGTGGCTAAGTGCTAATGCTAACACAGCCTTTGAAAAAAGCCTGTTAGCTCAATTGCTAACGGCTAACTCTAAAGCTGTCTTTCAAAAAAAAAAAAAAAAAAAAACCCTGCTAGCTTAGCTCAGAGGCTAACAGCTAATGCTAGCGCAAGCCTTTCACTGGAGAGTCCGCGAGCTCGCGTCGCGCTGACGGCCTGTGAACGGGATTCAGCCGGACGAGCCCATCAACCATTTCGAGTTCCGCGGTTATTGTGCGATATTCTTGCGTTTGACTCCCCAAACACTTACAGAATTGGTGACTTTTAATCCCGCTTTAATGTCGCTCTCTGAAGGCGATCCAGGCTGCGTCCTCGGTCTCGCTCCGCGTATCGTTCAGGGCAGTTCCACTTCCGCTACGCCGCTCCTGGTTTCCTCTTTTCTAACCGCACATCTGTCTTACGTAATGCAACCACTACTCACATGCTACTTAAACCACTGCTCAAAGGCTTATTAATATATATATCTACACACCTTAATCCTGCACTTATATTTGTAAAGGCTGCTTTAAACTAGTACTTTCATTCTGTGTCGCTTTGAATATACGCATTTTTTTTCAGACATATACGCATTTTTTTTCAGACATATATTCCTGCTGTTATTATCAGCGTGATTTTATTAGACATATCACAACCTCTTTAGGTGTAGAACCATACATTTAGTAAACTGCTAATCTCAGACTTGACCAGGAATCATAATTTGTTGGTAGTCTTATATATTAGACCCCATGTGTCAAACTCATGGTCTGATGGCCAAATCCGGCCCTTTGGAGCATCCAATTTGGCCCGCAGGAGAAAATAAAAATGACAGAGAAAACATGAATCATTGTGTAAATGAAACTTCACAAAATTTTCAAGTGCTCACAAATTTCAAAGTGCTTTTATCACGATTGCAGTCATTTTTAATGTTAAACAGTTTATAGTCTTACAAAGTCCTTCAATTTTCCTCAAATTATGACACAATATTTCCTTTAATTAAATAGAAATTTGTCACAAAATCTAGGAAATTAAAAGCACAGATCCTGCTGGGACTGATATTCATGATTTATTGCTTTGATATGGTTGGTTTCTTACATATTATGTACTGTATTTTATGTATACGTAGAAGTGCAAACTAGCTGTTGAAATTTCTCGTTTTTCTGGAATAAAATCTGTCTTGAGATTAAACTGCTCTGGATTTTGCACCTGAACTAAAATGAGTTTGACACCCCTGTATTAGATTCAAATAAATCTCAGTTAATAACAAATCTTATGTGCGACATAATCTTTACGTAAACAGGTCAGAGATTCAGTTCCACTGAGGCATGAAACATGTTATAAATTCCACAATAATTTCAGATTTTTCCAAAATACTGTAATTTTTCTTGAATTTATTTCACAAAATTTCCATAAAATAAAACAAAAATTGGGGACAAAATCTGGGAAATTTAAAGTGAAGATCCTTCTGAGACTAATATCAGTCACTTAATGCTTAGATATTATCAGTAGGTTAAATATGTGAAAATGCGAGCACATTATTGTTGAAATTGTTTGTTTTCCTGCCTAAAATCCATAGCTTTCTACTCGACTGCAGCCTCCTGCAACATTTTGCCCAGAATGGATCGGGTTAAACTGTTTCTTCTTCTTTTGAAGGAAAATACTGGCAGCTTTGTTATAACTACACAGAAAGAATTCTCTTCTCACATCACATGTGCCTCCGAATTCCGTCTGAGGCTGAATTCTCTTCTCTGCATCATGCACATACACGTTTGGATTTTCACTTCTTTTGTGCTCCTGTGGATGTCTTCTTCTGCAGCAAAGGTGGAGTACCTTGAAGAAGGAAAGCCAAAGGTAAAATAAAACAGTCTTGAAGATCAGGATGATTGAGGGGGAAATCCAACTAAGATCTACGTCTTTTCACAGGAAGTTGCAGATGTCTTTGAATATGAATCCCAGACAGACTTCAACACTGGCCTTATGGCTGACACTGCAGAAAGTAAGGATTCATTCAGATGTAGTTTAACAGCTGGTTAAGAAGCGTTTAGTTCAAATGTCCCCAAATCAATGCCCAGGGGCCAAATCCGGCCCTTTAGAGCAGGGGTTCTCAACCTTAGGGTTGCAAAACCCGAAACAAAACATATATTTTTTAACAATTTGAGCTCATTTTTGCTTTTTTTTTTTTTTTTTTACACTTTTTCTGCAACTACGCAAAACTTGCCATATTTTAACCTATTTTTCATCACTTTTTCTTGCCACATTTTTGCTCCTTTTAATGCATTTTTGCTACATTACTCCCATTTCTTCCACTTCATCTAATTTCAATGCCTTTTCTGCACATTTTTTTTTCCAAGTTCAAGACATTTTTGGCACTTATAAACCCTTTCCACCACTTTTCTCACCTAACGACACATATGTTGACCCATTATTGTCACTTTTAACCTTTTTTCACCATATTTCATGATATATTTTTTTTGCCAACTTAACCAGATTAACGATTTGTCACACCCATTATTGGCCAGCTAATTGTTCATACTTTGTAAATTACCAACTAATTCAGTTGTAGATATCTCAGCACCTCCAAATACAAAAACTCAAAAAAAAAAAAACCCACAATATTTGCAGAGCTCAGTTTTCCAGTTCTTACATCACATGATGGCAGTCATTTTGTTGAAGAACTCTCAACTTTTCCAAAATCTGAATAATATTCCCAAAAAATGTCCTCAAATCATGGATATTTAAGGGAAGACCCTGCAGGGACGGATATACTCACATACTTCATCAATATGTGGCCCACTTAAACTCAAACTGGTCCATTTTTGGACCCTGAACTAAAATGAGTTTGACACCTCTTCGATAAAGTTTGGCTCGTTGGCTGCAACCTTAATATCAATAATTTACTCTCTCAACCCATTGTAATTATTTTGGTGAGCTTTTCAAAATTTGGAAAGAAATGTGTTTGAACACAGATAAAATGTGTGATCATTGCAGACATCCCAACATGCCTGCTGTGTGTTTGTCTGAGTGGATCTGTATACTGTGAGGTGAGCCCCGACATCACCACGGTCCCATCCCTGCCGAGGAAAACCATACATCTCTACGCACGCTTCAATAAAATCACAAAAATAGGAAACCAAGATTTTGGAGAGCTGGGTAAATATAATGAAATTACTGGTACTATTCAATGAGTGTCATCCATCAGGCTCACCTTTGTTTCTCTTCTTTCTTTAGCAACATTGACACGAATTGACTTAACCAGTAATCTCATCAGTGAGATAGAAGACGAGGCTTTTTTAAAACTCACCAATCTGGAGGAACTCAATCTGGAAGATAATCGACTCACCAAACTTCCCGCGCTGCCAAACAAGCTGGTGTCTTTCAACGTGAACTTCAATAAAATACTGACGCAGAATTTAAAGGAGACTGCTTTCAAAGTGAGTCAGTCCATTGTTCTCATGTACGTGTCAAACTCAAGGCCCGGGGGCCAAATGCGGACCTTCAGAGCATCTGTTTAGGCCGCAGAAGACAGTGAGGTAAAACTTTAGTTGAAGTTTTATACATAAGGCTGTCATTATGCTATCATTAGCATGCATAAGGTGTCATGAAGGCTGTCAATAAGTGTCGTTCGCTGAATTATAAAACCTTTGGAGCTATGTTGGCATTTTTTGGGTTATGTGGAGAGATAGTGGGGTTAGGTAGGGATAGACATGTTTAAAGGCATGGGCTACAGAAACCCCTTCCCCCTCCTTACAGTAGATTTAAAATAGTAAAATCAAAATATAAGAGAAAAACCAGGAATTAAAGGAACAAAGTAAAAAAAAACCTCCAATAAAACAGGTCCAGGACTCAATAAAAGAAGAGAGGGTCTGCAGCTTCCTGTGAGATAAAAAAAAAAAAAAAAGATTATCGCCCCCACCCAATTTAAAAATGTCATTAAAATAAATAGTTCAATTATGGATATAAAACAAATCAATTTTTTTTTTTTTTTTTTTTTTAATAGCGTAATGTCGGCCTTTATGAATAAAACTTCAGGTGTTACGAACATGAAAATGACAGCGAAAGCAGGAATCTTTGTGTAAATTACCAAATAATTTAGTTGTAAATTGTTGTTGAAAGAACTCTAAATTTTGAAAAAATCCTGCAATTTTTGTAAAATTATTCCACAAAATCTACCCAAATTAAACACAATTTGGTCAAAATAAAAACAAAAACACAGGACATTTAAGTCTCTCTCAATTATTGCTTATATATTGTCGACGCCTTCCAGACTTAATGTCTAAATCATAACTAGAAGTGCAAACATTAATGATCAAATGTTGTTCATTTTCCCGCCTATAACCTGCGGCCCACTAGTGATCCAACTGGTCTGTATTTGGTCCTTGAACTAAAATGATTTTGACAACCCTGTTCTCATGTATATAAAGTAATCTTTTTCCATGTGCTATTTGTGTTAAATCACTACTTTGTTATATGTTGAAGGAACTCCCAAATCTAGCGTACCTTTACCTTGGAAATAATGACCTGACGGCTGTACCACAACTCCCAGAGTCTCTTCATGTCGTGCACCTGCAGGTAATTAATACAGCAAGTTAATTTTGGCATCTTTTTTGAAATAATATGTTATGGTTTAATTAATTCAGAAAACCTTTTTCAGGACATTTACTTTGGAATTTTACTCTCCCGACATTTTGCGACTGCTTTGATGCTTTCCTTAGAAAAAAACTCGCAAGAATACATCAAAGTAATCAGTAGATATCTGGGTTGGGGTTAGTTTAAAGTAATAATTAAGTTCAGATAAATTACTTTGTAATTGTAATTCTATAGACATTTCTATGGAATTTCATGGAAATTCAATACAAAAACTGTTTATTACAACTCAGTTAAACGCAAACCTGTAGAAGTTCTATGGGTTACACATACGTAGTTAATAATTATTAAAATATGTTTCATGACAACTTTTCCCACTACCTGTCAGTTCTCTTCAAGATCATTTTACCAGTTAAATCTAGGGGTACACTGACAGAAAAAAGCTCAGACACCCACACCAAAAATATTAATGCCAGTATTTTTATGGATAACCAAGCCTTACAAGGTAAAATAGATGATAGATAATATTATGTTAGTGTATTTTACAGCTGACATGGGTCAAACTGACCCATTATCATAATAAATGCTAACAGAAAGCTAACACAAGAGAAAGGTCAAGTTTTATGGGCTTATTTATCAAAGGCGCAGTAATTGTGATTAATGGTAATAAAACTTTAGTAATTAAGAACGTAATTGTAATTGATTTTCAGGGGGGAAAATAATAATTGTAATGTAATGATAATCGACTTGTAATTGAACATGGATAATTGAAGATGTAATTGTAATTGACCCCAACCCTGCTCTGAGGAAGACTGACAGTTGGCAGTTGAAACATGTCAGGAGATTAAAGTAAATTTCCTGTAAAAAAATTGTCTGAATAACTGAAGCCTTGAACATATGACCACATGTAAGTTCACCTAAAAATGGCAACACAACTAGCAGCTCTGTTATAACGACTCATGTTGTGGTTTTTTTATTTTTTATTTTGCTGGATCCGTGGCAGAACAACCAAATCTCAACAATAACAGACGACACGTTCTGCCAGGGGAACAACAGCTACTACATCAGGACCAACCTGAGGGAAGTGAGACTAGATGGAAACCCCGTACAGCTGTGGGAGCACCCCAACAGCTTCATCTGTCTGCAGTCCCTGCCCATCGGCTCATACCACTGACCCCAAGCACATCACACAGGTCACGGCTCTCTAAAGTTAAATAGTGAAGTGTATTATAGTGAAACGTCTGTTAAACCAGTGGTTCGCTAACTTTTTCGGTTATTTCTTTAGCGCCCCCTCTGAAGAATCAGAAAAGTGTCTATTCTTCTTCAAAACTCATGAAAATATAAAATGTGGAATCACATACTTTAGAAAAGTGATAATGTTTGAGAACCACTGTGTTAACCCTCGGAGCACCTTTGAGAAGAAAAAAAAAAAAAGGACTTAGGTATCAAAATGGTACCTTCATAAATGTATCTTCAAAATGTCATATATAAAAATTTGGCCCCACTTTTTTCACATGATATTTTCAACAACTTCAGACCTAATTATAAATATGAAGTTTTCATCAAATTTCTGTATTTATAACCTTTTTATGCCATTTCCATCATAAAAACACAATTTATTTCAAGAACAAAAACCACAAACTATGCATTTTCTTTTTTCAAAAATAAAGTGCAAAATGGAATATTTGGTATGAAGTTATTACAGCCTTGAATAGGTCAATAACTGATAGAAACATTGATTTTGAGGCATTATTACTTTTAGAGCTATGAGCATTTATTAAAAAACTGACACTCAAAATGTCACATATAAATATTTTCCCCCACTTTTTTCACATCAGATCTTTTCAACAACTTCAGACCTAACCATAAATATAAAGTTTTTCATTATATTTTTAAACTTTTTTTGGCCATTTTTGTCATAAAAATATTTTTTTAATGAGAAAAACTTGTAAAATTATACACCCTCCCAAAAAAAACAAGGTGTATTTTGAAGGAAGAGGCTAAATTAGTTATTTATGAGAAAACCACTGTTAAATGTCATAATAACAGACTGTATATCCAAACATATGTGGTTATATTGGGAGTCAATGGGACCAAAAACTCAAAGAGTGTCTGTACATGTTATATCACCTGTTCTATACATCTTGCAATAAAAGTGATCATGGAATTATGAACATGATATTTAAAAATACAATTAGTCTTTAAACTGAATGAGATGTTGAGAATTTAAAAAACTGAATAAGCAGAAGGTACACGTTTGGTCCTCAAAGGAGCTCCGAGGGTTAAACAAATAAAATGATTTACAATATAGACTATGGAAACCAACTTCTCTTTTGTTTTTTGACAAAAGTGTTTGACTTAAGCACATGTGCAAACTCTTGGAAAACAGTGCAACATAATAACATTTTATTCATTTTTTTTGTAGTTCAACAGAGAGAGCCATGTTTTGATCAGACATTCTTCCTTCTCACAAAAATACACTGATTATCTTCTCATAAATATATGAAGTTATGCTGTGATTTTTTTTCCTCGTGACTTTACACGAGTTGAATGTCAAATAAATAATGAAACCTGCATCCTCCATCAGCGTTTTACTCCTCTTTAATGTCTGATTGTGATGGTGAAATGGGATCATCTTTCACTTGGCGGTCGGCTGTTGAGCAGATATCAAAGCTTCTGAGATCTTGTGCTGGTATTCTCGTTCGGAGCGTTTCCTTCGATACACGTCATCTGGAAAAAGAATAACAGAGTGGCTGTAGGACTAAATGCAATCCGTGTTTTACACAAACAACAACATTTTTATCTGTCCGTTGAGATTTTAGTATCCAATTTGGTTCTAAAAGGTTTGAAAGTACGGAACCGTTCTTCTTTTCCTCTGCAGGTATTTTAACTCATGGCAGCTGGAGAAAAACACCAATGCAAGTTATTACCATAAGTAAAGCCTGCTGCATACCATTTGAGTGAAAATTAACAAGTTTCATCTGTGCTCTTTCAAAGCCAAAAATGTGTTTAGAAGGATTTTATAAATCTGAAAAACATAAAAGGACTTTGGAGCTAAATCCTACCAGACAAATTAAAACAAAGGTGAATGATTTGTGTCTTTTAGAGAAAATCTAATCTCTATATTCCCTGATGATACTATTGTATTTAAAGCTGCAGTATGTAGAACCGTAACACTTTTTTTTCTCAATGGAGACTTAACAAGTGTAGGGACTTTATCTTGTGTTATTGGAGAGTTTTCTGATGTTTTAGAGACTCTGACATCCTGAATGCATGTATCACTCTGTAGTTACTGTCCTCCAAAGCAGCGGCTGGTGGCTGCTGCTGTGAGCCCCTTCTCCGCTTGCAGTGACCCCAGCTGCTGGTCAGAGCAGACCTACACCACTCCGCATTCAAACTGCAAATGAATTTTGCACGTTCTCTCCACCTTGAATAAGCTTCTCTTAGGTTTACACGCAATTTATCTCGTCTGTTCTCACTCTCCCTCTGACACCAATATGTAGGCAGACAGCACGAGGTCACGGACTTCCGCGTTAAGTTCACGCAGACGTCAGTAGACTCCGTTCCGCCCGAGTATGTTTGGACTTTTAAACTGTTGATTCACCATGTTGGTCTTCCTTTTTCCGTTTGCCGTGTAACCGCTGTGCCTAACGCTGTGATGGGGACTTCTCCTGCTGAAACTCATTGTACCTGTACTACTTTCAGCTGTCGATTGATTTAGACCCACAACAGTTGCTCTGTATTGATGAAATCCATGCTGAGATGAGAAATAAAAAAAAAAGTATTTAATAAAGAAAAGAGCAAAGGATAAATACAATGACCCCCCCTATGCAGGAATGGTGCCGTGCTGAACCCTGAAAGGAGTAAAGCAATGTATTTTATAGCATGAGGAGGAGGAAGGGGAGGGTGTGAAGTGAGGGAGGCTTTTTATGCGACCTTGAATCAAACTGGTTTCTGCTGGAACTGATGAATACAGCACAACCTGTGTCTGTACTGTGAGCGCGTAATCTAATCTAACATGACTCAGCGAAGGAGCAACGTTTCTGTTCAAAAGTACAATGAATAATGCAGTCATCGTGTATGAATACATGAAAAATTGTACACATGAACAGAACAAAGGTCCAGAGTCCTCTCAGAACACTTTGAATAACAATATGATCAAACGTTAAGATGGATTTGTGACCACATTAAGCCAAAAAAAGCCAAATAAATCTTCCATCCATTTTCTGTACTCACTTCACCTTAGAGTCACGGAGAACAAGTATATCTACTAACTTTCCCACCTGTAAATGAGATCACATTCCAACACATTTTTTTACTTAAGATAAACAGATATGCAAGTAATTAATAGACACATTCATTCATCATTCTAAAAGGAAGTGCTTACATATGAAGGTAGACATGTTGCAAAATGGGAGAGCTTGTAGAATGTGATGTGAGCTCCGCTTGTATTAAAAATCCACACGTGTAATGAATTTTATGCCACAAATAAAGGGATAAAATGTGAACCTGTAGATTTAAAAATGTAAACCCAAAGAAAATATTCACACATAGAGAAAAATATTCACAAATGTGTAGACTGATATTTACACAAATAAAACGACAGCTACAAACTTGTAATCCAACATTTACTCGCACGTTTTTTAAAATGTTTTAATACTCACGCCAATGATCGTTTACAACTACAACTTCACCAATCTGCCGCAACAGATGCACAAACTACGTGAATCCGCGTCTGTTGCAAAACACATTTGTACCCATAAAATTATTTTAGACAAGTAAACATCACATTATACAAGCGCTCCCATTTTGCAACGTATCTACTTTCACACTTACATACTTCTTCTTCTACTAAATCTGTTAAAGGAGACCAAATGAATCTAAAGAAAAATGGCAAATACTGAAGGAGAACATGCACACGCCACATAGAAAAACCAAAGCCTCCAAGGCAGCAATGAATGCAACAACAGATCATACAATGAAGGAGCCGTTGACTCATTTTATCTCTGAGTGAGAGGAAAATTAATTTATGGAAGAACCTTGTCAGACAATCAGAGTTACTGTACGATTCAATTATTTCATCATTTGCTGTGAAATGAGGTCAGACACGCTTCCTCTCATCAGAGGATTGAGGCTTCCCGTGTGGCTCTGATTTCCTGCTTCAATCAAAGAACATTTATAATAACCTAAATTCAAAGTAAATGTGACATTCAGTTTCTGATGGACTGGTTGTGCTGGGGTTTGCTCCAGGTCAGGATAGCGTAGTTTCTCAATAAAAAAACATAGTTGGACATAATTGACATGTAGACAACACAAAGTCCAAGATCATCACAACGAAAACAACAACAACTATGATTGGTTTGAAAAAAATGAGTGAACACTACAATTGATTACATTGTTTACAGATAGGCTGTTGATTTAATATAATCCGCGTACCCTTTGTTCTTTGGTTATTTCGTTTCAAAACCAAATAGGAAAAAAACGATTGTTTTTTGGTTTTATTAATTTAAAACCAGAAACAGGAAAACAAAAAAAAAACAAAAACCAAACAAGCAGCATTTTTCTGTTTTAAATGTACAGGGAACGTACAGGGAAACTATACGACGAGAGCTTCATGTTTTAATCTCATCACACAGAATGACCGACAGACATTATTGAAGCTGGAAGTCCGATTTTTTGAAGAAAGTGTCTATTTGTACGGTTGCCGTACAGACAACCCCCGATGCTATTGGTACAGTTACTCAAGTACAAGTACGTAGCGTCTTAGGGTCAGGTTATAACCCAATATCGCATCAATTTTTAGGGTTAGGTTTAGATTTAGGTTTTGTCTTAGTCACACGACCTAAATTGACCAATGACTGACCTATCACGTGACCTAAACTGGCCAAATAGGGGCACTGCGTACGGATAGAATGTCGGTATATTGATACGGCAACCGTACAGATAGCCACTGCCTTTATCTGCCAACTTTACCAAACAGTGTCATGGTCCCAATAGTATCACGGACATAAAAAGAAGCAACGCATAAGTCACATTATGGTGAATTGAAACGTTATTAATACATAAATAAATCAAAATCAAAAAATACATGTTAAGTAAAACATGCAAATGATATGTGAAACCAGAGTTGGTGTAATGAACCTACTGGTGCTCCTTGTTTCTTGTGATCAACTTCGGTGTGTGTTGACGGCTGCTGTTAGCGGTATTTATGATGTGCAAAATAAACATTTCGCTGCCCTCAAAAAAGCTGTAATAGTTTTTGCAAAAGTGTCAAATTGTAGAAGTTCTAACATCTATTGTTCCTCACACCAGCCTCAGAGTCAATTGTCTATTTGGATCATAACACCGTGAATGAAAACATAAACGTGAGCAGCTTTTTACGAGCTAAAACATCAACAGACTGAATGAAAACAGGAGCAGGACCAGAAAACTGCTAAAATGAATCATTAAGTTACCAGTCCTATTGTGTGAGGAGACCTGGTCCAGAACCTGGGGAGGGAGGTGCAGCGGACTTCAGTTCTCGCTCTAATTTCCCCATCACACAAACAGAACAAAAAAACAAACAAACAGAAAATAGCTGCTTATCTGGTTTTTAATCAGTGAAACAAAATAACCACACTGTTTATTTGGTATTTTGATTTGGTTTTAAAATGGAATAACCAAAGAACAAAAAATTTGCAGTGGCGGGGAAAGCGTTGACGTATCGTACCAAAAGTGAAAACATTATAACGATTAGGAGTCGCACAGCCCGTAATACATGTATAATGTCAAACTCGAGGTCCGTGGGGTAAATGTGGTCCAATCGAGTGTCTATCCTGGCCCACAGAATACTTTTGCAGTCAAAGTTACAAGGAAAGCATAGATCATTAGGTGAAATACACCATTGTTGAATTCCATCTATTTGTTACTAAATTTTATGGAGTTTAGCAAAACTGAAGTTTGACTTTTTTCAAACAAAAATCTTTATCTGTATTTTTGTTGGAACAATCACAGAAAAACAAACCACTCAAAAACATAACCAGCTCTGTGGAGGAAACAAACAAACAAACGTAACCTTGGCGGAGGTAAAGGGTAGAGGTGTGGCGTACTGGGATTGCGTCGATCGTACTGAGATTGTATGTGCGCATGCGCGCTACCGAAAAAAAAAAAATATTTTGCTAAAAAAAAAAAAAAAATAATAATAATAATTTTTATTTTCAAACTGAACGGACTTGTGTTTCATTTATTTATTGGATTAGGTTAGGGTTAGGGCTATAATCCCAGTATAGCGGTAAACACAGTACGTGACACCGGTACATGAATAAATCTCCTTCAAAATAAAAACACATCGTTTTAAATATTTTTTTCGTTATTGTCATTACAGACACTCATGGCCGACTGAAAACTTTTAGGTCCCGACCCACCATTTTAAAACCTCTGGTGATAACTTTCTTAAGTTTATTCTCTACATGTTGTTCCTGCTCTCTGGCACTATCTGTCTCCTAGCTAACATGCTAACATGCTAGCAGATCTGAACTGGCACAGCTCTGTTCGGCCTGTGTGTGTGTGTGTGTGTGTGTGTGTGTTCACACTTACAGAAAGTCTCCCTCCCGATCCTGACGTTGATCATGATCCACTCCATGACTCCTCCGATGCAGAAGAACACTGGCAGGAACCTGTACGACCCGAGACGTCGTTTCCCCGGAAACAGGTTGAGCACGTCCCTAATGGACTTGGAGCGGTAGAACATCTCCGGTAATGGTCCACCACTCCGAGGGAAAGACCACAACTACTGGAGTAAAAACAAAGCCGAGATAAATGACTTTAAAGAGTCCTTCACTCACTGTTACGACACGGGGTAGCAGGAGCGCTTGTATTGAAGCACGGCGCAAAAAAGGTGAGCGGTGCTCTCCCAACTAAGAATGAACTGACACCCCCATGCTGTTGTCTAAAGTCAGATCGAGCGCTTTCAAAAATAAATCGAAACAAGCGTCAATGTCAAACTAAAAATTTCCATTATTTCCAGCATTAAGTACTAAAATTATCCTATAAATAAAATTATCCCCCAAATGTAACGTTTTCTTAAACGATTTTAACTTGTATATGAAGTTCTTAAAAAACTCTAAAAAAACATTTTAGTACTATGTATTTTCCATCTTTTTTATTCTAAATGAATGACATCTTGGTATTTACTTACTATTGTTTCACTTTTGATGTGACCTTTTTTCAAATATGCAAAGGATATTCCCTGTTTTAATGTTTTCTGATTGTTTACATAATGCTGTTAAATCTTGTCATTAATAAAATAACTTGCTTTGTTTTCAATTGTGTAGTTGTATGGAAAATTAAGTTATATATTCTTAATTATGTATTATCAGTTTATTTTCCAGATCAACTTTTAAGAGCATCTTTGTCTGGTTTTATCATAGCTTGACGTTACTTTGAGGATTTTTGTCATAATTCAGATCAAAGCATTTAGTCAAAGGTGAAAAAACAAGCTTTAGAGATGTAATGCTTAGTCTGTATTTGTACCATTTTTTTATTATAAACCCAAATTAACTCATTACAAACATTGGATCCAATGCTGGGATTAAGACTTTAATAACAAATGTATTACGGTCTCCACCTGGAATTGACAGTCTCTTAAAACCGAGAAAAACAAATTTTCCAATTTTTTTCAAGTTTATTGGGAGCCTTCATACAAAAATGAAATTATGGCTGTATAAAGTTACAAAGGATTACAGATGATATTGATATTTTTTTGGCATTTAAGGCCTACTAACTCAACACATTTTGTAACTCTGCAAATTGTGACTCTAAAACGGCTTATTCTGAACAAGCAGTTTAAAGACGGTAATATTTAAAAACATAGAGAGCAATAGATACCCACAGAGAACTCCTCCCCGTGGTAATTCACAACACAAACTGACAAAGTTTGAAAAACAACTAAAAATGAAAAAGGAAACAAAAAAAAAAAAAAAAGTAATTTCCAATGTGGTGTGAACTGGAGGCCACTTTTATTACACACAGCCAACTAATTTCAATGCGTCAGTTTCAATGACATTATTCATAAATGCAAACAAATGCTATGTACACCCGCTGTGAAAAGCATGTGTCAGACTATCGGCGAGTCGGCATTAGAAGCTGCTTCGCTGTTACAGAATCCGGGAAGAGGTTGTGGTAGGTCGGTAAAGGAACGTAGGCGGCGGTGATCATTTTACCTGCAAACATGGAAAGAACGAAGGTGAGCGAGAGAAAAACACATGCTCAGTATTTCCATTAAAAAAAAAAAAATCTTTACCTGCAAACCAGCGTCCATGAAGTGCGTTAACAGTCGCCATCGCAGCAGGTATTGAGGGACACTTCACATACACGTTACCCTGGGAAATAAAAAAGGTCACAACACAATGTTAGTTAATATTAATAAAAGAACAATTCAATTGTTGAAAAAGTGAAAAGTCACAAACACTCAAACCGTTTAACTTACTTGAGCAGAGTTCTTGTCGACATAAATGTGAACGACTCCTCCGTGCTTGTTACATTCGTCGATCACATCGTCCTGGATTTCAACAGCCCAGGTGGGATCGTTTTCTCTGAGGATAAAAAACATGAGTTATTCACACAGTCAGTCGATAAAGCTCAGTGTGTTCCTCACTAGCTTAAATTAACATGCACAAGCCTCAGAGTTTGTTATAGCAATGAACAGAATTCACTATTTGGAACAAAAATGGCCCGATATGTTACAAGACCCAAAATGCTGTTAAAAAAAAAAAAGAAAAAAGAATAAAACCCGAACTGTAATAACTGGTCAATAATGTAACATGCTGAGCCCAAAACAAACTTTTTTAAAAAATGTATATATATGAAGGTAAGAAAACAGTTACCAAAAATGACAAGCTATATTAATTTTGACAATATATACACACATTTAAGCATACACACTTGTGTACGATATGACTACATTGAAACAATAAGCCATTCAATTCATAAATCAGATTCACTATGATGTAATAAAATGTTAAAATGTTTTGCCTGCCCCATAACAAAAAATTCCACATTTTGGACAAAAAGTTTTTATGTTTCGGGCTCAGCATTGTTACATTATTGACCAGTTTTATTACTTTTATTTTTAGAACAATTCGGGTCGTTGTCACATATCGGGCTCTAACAAGGCTCTAGATGTACAACTGTAGAAGCTTTTTGTCCTACACAGGGGATCATCATCATTAAACACAGAAATGCATACTAGAGTGTTGCTTTCAGACTTACGCCTGTGGGTTGAACAGGTTGGACAGCTGGAGGCAGTGAGTTGCCAGTGGCTGAGACGGGAGGTTCAAAGCTTGGCTTGGAGTTGGAGTGGGAACTGTTAAAGTGGAGAGGAATGATTTTAGTGAGTATGTAAATAAAAGACAGGAGGAGGTGAGAAGGTTCAGGCAGGCACTGACTTGGTGGAGCAGCGATGTTTCCAAAGGGGATGGAACCAGTCATCTGTAGAGCCTGCTGAGCAGCAGGAGGGATCTTAAGACCGGTTCCTGAGGAGAACCACAAAGACAACGTCACACTTTGACTCAGACACCAAAGAAAAGCTGCATTTTAGCACCAAGACAACCAGCAACACATCAGCTCCTTACAAAGATTTATATGCAGAGGTGAAAGTAATAGATTACAAGTATTAACGTTACTTTAACTGAGTTGCTTTTATGAGTACTTGTACTTTTGACTATATTTCTAAATCAGTAATTTTACTTGTAGTCAAGTATGTTTTAAAAGAAATACAGTAATGGCATGGCACTTTTTTTCCAAGTTCATAAATCTATTTATATATATATATATATATATATAAATAATTATAGTTTTTATTTTAAAAATAATTGGGCATTTTGACAAACCTTAATTTTTATACTGGAAAAAAAAAAAAGTTATAATTGCAGAAGATGTGGTCGCTTCCTTTATAAGTTTATACATGAAATGTTTACTGTACTCACGGGAACCGTGGCAAGATTTATTACCAAAAATAAATGTGGCAGGGTGAAACTAATAACTTTTACTTTGAGTACTATTTAATTGAGCAACTTTTTACTTGTACTTGAAAAAAATTTCAATCAAATAACAGTTCTTCTACATGAGTAGGATGAACTTTTCTTGTACAGTTGTAATTTTTTATATATTATGTGTTTTTCTTATCAATTGTGTGTTTTTAAATGTTTTTATGACCAAGTGATTCTTATGTGTGTTGACTATTAGTGTATGCACAAATGGAAAATAAAATGATTGATTCTTAATAAATCAGTACACCTCTGTATATATGTAATAAGACTAGTTTAGACTATGAATGTTTGTGATTTCCTTCCTTCCCAGGGCTAAAAGCAGAGCTTGTGTTTCAGCCAAACCTACAAACCTTCAGCGAGACGAGCCATCAGCTGCAGACGCCCTGTGGTTCCCAGGTCAATCCCAGTCCTCTCCAGTTCGTCGTTATCCAGGAATGAACTGGCCGTGGACGAGTCCGAGCGTTCCGTCACATGACCTACTTTCATTGGACGCCCGGCCAGCTCGAAGCCGTTGAGCTGCTCCAGCGCCTTCTTCGCACATTCTGCATCTGAAAACTGCAAAGAGTGAGAGTTCAAGTGAGTGAGAATAAAAAATATATAAATCCAAACAGCTCCACGTTACGCACCGATATGAACCCATATCCCTTGGATCGCCCGGTCTCACTGTCCATCATCAGCTGAATTCCTTCAATCTGTGGAGACAAATCATGACATTAACATTAAAGAATCGACACAGTATCAGAGGTTGTTAAGACAATTTTAATAAGACTTGGGGCTTTTCTCTCTCTTTAGTCAATAATATGTCATCTTTGAAAGACTAATGGATATTTGGCAGTTTTGTGTAACAGCACTTCCCTACCACTACTACATTACCCATAAGCCACCATGCTTAAAGGAACAGGCACATCCACGCATATTGTGATTTTTACAAGTGGTATTTGCTCATTTTTGGTCATCCAGAACGTCACCAAAATGTAATCACCTGTTCCTTGTCCTATTATTAAAATTTCCTGAAAATGTAATCAAAATCCGTTCATAACCTTTCAAATTATCTTGCTAACAGATGAACAGACGCAGGTGAAAACATAACCTGGTAATAATAAAAGTATCGACAGGCAATCAGATGAATGGTGTGTGTAAAACTAGCTTTGACTGACCTTTCCAAAAGGCTCAAAGATCCCTCGAAGCATCTCTTCTGTGATGTTGAAGTGCAGTGAGCCCACGTACAGTCGCATCGGACCAGAGCTTCCTTTCTGCAGGTTGTTGGCAGCAGCTGCTGCTCGGTTCTTCTCAGCCTGGATAGAACAGAGGAGTGTTAGAAATCCAAATCAGTACATGATCGTTCTCATGTGCTGCAGCAGAATAGTTTCTCAGTAAAGGATTCAGTAACAGTTCATAAGTGCTAAGCTAACACACCTGAGATGCCTGGACAATGATGGGCACTCCAAGCAGCCTCTGGCCCGTCAGGCCGATGGCGAGTGGGACGGACGACGCCTCCACAAACTCAATGTAAGCAATGCCCTTGGATCTGCGGGAGTTTCTGTCTGAGATCATTCTGACATCTCTGACCTGCAGAATGAAGCAGTAACATCATCAATATTTATGCAACATTTATAAACTAGGAATAAGAGTTGATTTGTTGAGAGAAATTTTTAAGGTCAACTGACTTTTCCAACAGCTGAGAAAAAATCTTCCAGGTCTCGCGCTCTGATTCTGGCAGCGAGCTGCATGCAGAACACTGTGCGGGAATCCCTCTCCTCTGGGGTCAGATTGTCGATGGGTTGCCTGAGAATATTGGGAATAAAAAATGTGATTAAAATGTGATCATAGACAGCCTTAATTTAACCTTTGCTGAGGTAAATGTGGTTTTGCTGGTGTTATTTGTCTGTGCTCGGTCCAACTCTAAAACTAATGCACTGATTTTGAGGAAATTCAGGAAAGATCTGAAATGGGAAAAGGAACAAGGTTACATTTTGGAGATGATCTGGATCAATATGACTCTAGAAAATTGTTCTATAACACCCCCTGCTGGTGACTGTGCATGACAGTCATAAGCACAGCCACAAATGTCTTTTAGGCCTCTAAAGCAGGTGTGTCAAACTTGTGGCCCGGGGGCCAAATCCGACCCTTTTGAGCATCTAATTTGGCACACAGCAGACAGTAAAAATGACAGAGGAAACATTAATTATTGTGTAAATTATCCAATAATCCAGTTGTAGATATCTTAAAGTCACCAATTTAATGAAACTACTATATTTTTAAGGGCTTGCAGTTTTACTTTGTTTAAAGCACATAATCATTTTTAATTACAAATTTTGGAAATATCTCTAAATATTTCCATAAATCTAGTCAATTTCTCACAAACAATTCCTTTAAATTACTTACAAAATCAAGAATTTTTGAAGTGAAGATCCTGCAGGGACTGATAGTAAAAACTATGGCACAATGATAAATTCTTCTTTTTCCCCTAAAATCTGCAGCCCTCTAGAAATCAAACTGGTCCATATTTAGCCCCTGAACTAAAATTAGTTTACCACCCCTGTTTTCAAGTGTGAATGATCATAATAACATGATCAATGATGCAGATAACATCTACCAGAGGATAATGGAGCTCTCAGAGCGCTCTTGTTTTTCTCTTAAACGCAGCCCGACAGACATGTAAAGAATAGAAATTGCCATTTCTACTCACCTAATGGGACTTTTCTCTTTCTTGAAAGGACTCCGACTTTTGGAACGTTTACGCCTGAAATGAAAAACAAAAGGTGATGAACAGTGAAAGGTAAAACTTAAATGCATCAGTGATCTCCTCCACGTGTTCTGACGTACACAGGGCTCTTGCGTGCTTTGTAGCGTCCGGAGCGCTCCTTGCTCCTGGAGCGGCTGCGATGGCGCTCTCTGCTACGGCTGCGTTTTTTCTCTCTGCTCTTGCTCCTCCTCTTGGCCTTCCTTTTATCTTTGCTCCTACTTCGGCTTCTCCTTTTTCTGGAGCCGGGGCTACGGCTCCTGCTCCTCCTTTTTCTGAAAAGGTGGGGGCACAAGAAGCTCAACATGCAAAGTAACATCCATAATTTAGTTTACCCTCTGGCTGTGTTCGAAATGGCATAATCCGTACGATACACGACAGACTCAATGAGTATATACTGTTTACTATATAGTATAAGTATGATCAGGGTGATGACCGTTTCCACTGAAGTATTCCCCCAAATGTCTCAAGATGTATTTTGAACCAACGACAAAAACCTGAATCACACAGAGGCTAAATATCTCTGTTGATTCTTCACCCTAGAAAGTTCTGAAAACATTTTAAGTGAGAAAGTGATTAAGTAGAATATCAACATGTGGGGATTTTATTCATAAAACTAGAGAAAAACAGATTCCATGCCGACATTTCAGAGACCCGCCATTGTGCTACGGGCAAAACAAGATCCCTATTTACAAAGGAGACAAGAAGAGATGCTTTTAAGTATGACTAATGTGCCCACCGTGCATACTTAAGAAATGTCCCGATATAGTATACATCCGGGTATTTCTCACATACTCAATCTTTCCAGAACATCTAATAAGGGTCCTAAAAAAAAAAAATCAATTCTGCAACAATTCAACGTGTGATTATTTTAAAATCTATTTTTCAAATCATGTTTAAAGAAAAAACCAGTACGATAAACATACCACTTGTTTTTGATATTGGTACTTCAATTACAGTTAGTTACCATTTACATGATCTCGGAAGATAAAAAAAAAAAAAAAAATACATTTTATTTCAGATTATTTTGTACCTGTAAAGGTGAAATTAGCAATTGTTGATATTGCGATATATCGCGACGTATACTGTAGTGTTTAGTTTCGGGATCTATCGTATTGTCAGATTCATGGCAATGCACTACATACTCCTTTTGACATCTGACTTAGTATGAGTAGTACGTTAGTATGACATTTCAAACACAGCCAACTCTTTTTTTAAAAAACCAAATGGTGAAGGATGTGAATGGTTTGGTGGTGCATTACTTACTTCCTGCTCTGGTCATCGTGTCCGTTTGCATGAGAGGACTTGTTCTCATCCTAAGCAGGGTTGATAGAAGAACATCATGAGGACGAAGATGAGACATTTCAAGTCGTCAAGGTAAAGGGGGAAGGGACGGGACAAAAGAGAATAACAAATATATAGAATTAATAATAATGCAAACATTACAGCATGGCTGGCCAGTCCTTTCTCCACCACCCCAGTAGCTTCCCATCCCACGTTTTACTTAATGAGACTGCTCACAACTTAAGTTAGCAAAACAAAAGCCAATGGACGGCTGTCACTGATTGATTAGCAAAGTTCAGGAAGCTTTGGTAGTAACAGGATATCCATCTTCACTTCATTCCCATTCCTAAAAGTCGTACCAATGCCACTATTTGTGTCTAATCATGTGACCACGTATGAGTCACGGGCCACTAAAAGAGATCCTGTGTGGTTGGTGTCAGTCCAGTGATCTTCACCCATTTTCGTTCTTGGACTGTAAGAGCTCGATGCCACCTCTGTCACACATCTTGCCCTGAAGCAAACAGGGATTCACACTTCTTAGTAATATTGACGCCCAAGGAAAATAAAAGATTAAAAAAGTAAATCTAAATAAAAATTCAGCCACGTGTTACACTACCATATTCCTTAAGTCTGACTTCAATTGTTTTTAGATTAGCAAGTGAAAATGTAACATACTGTAACAATACATAAATGCTAAATAGAAGTAGCATGTTGTGTAGCATGCAAATAAACATCAAGATGCTGATTCACATTACAATAGACTAGAGCAAAGAGGCAGTATTCTAATTTACTGGCAAATATAAAATAAAAAAATAAGTAACATGTCTTTTTTACACACAACCAAGATTTACAACTTCTACATGTTTACATTTCAACTTTAGCATTTATGTCAAAAACAGTAAAAATGTAGTCACTAAATAATTACACTCATAAGCACAATGTAATAAAGAAATAAAATTAAAATCAAATATTTAACAAAAAAAAAAAAAAACAACTAAAAAGCATCTCATCTAGAAATGTAAAAACAGCAGGAGAGTAGAAATATGGTGAATCATGAGCTAAAGTTCCTTTGTCATAGAGCACCAACATGCAGATTGTAAATCTGAATACTGCCTCCTTTGCTGGACAGATAAAGATGGGCTTATCAACCTTTGGTATTCATCTAGTTGCAACTGAATAGGGATTGGATGTTTTTAGAGGTTGAATCTCTTTTAGTCCTAAAGTGAACCACAGTACATCAGTATATGCGCAATAACTACCTTCCTTTTTTTCACAGTTCACAGTGGAATCAAAGATGAATTCATGGGAGTAGAGGTGAGATATCATTAGGGAAGTCTATAAAGAGAGATAGATGTGGATTTATTTATAATTCTGTATTGCGTCTTAAATACTCAATCACACCACACAAACATTCAAGTCAACTTTGTCACAGCATCAAAAACAACAACAGGAGTAAAATCATGACATCATAACAGGCTTCACGGCTGTAACTGCGTCTCAACCCACCTTTCTGTAAGGAGCCTCCAGCATGGCCTCAACGTCAAAGTCATCAGCCATTTTTATCCTGTAAACAAGTAAAAATAGGCACCGTTAAAACTTGTGCTAGAAATGAGACGTGGATGCTAATGGGTGGCCCTAAAAATAACTAAAAAACAGCTACACGGTGACATTTTCACAGGTAAGGTAAATCAAAATGCTATCGATGCAACAAACTTTCTTTTGCTTTTTAATTGCAAGGAATGGTTTACCAAAGTGACACCACAAATATTGTTATTTATTCTAGACAGAGCATTATATTAAAAAACAGAATTGCACAGAGTAAGACTCCCATAAGAATAAATAAGTAGAATGACTTGTTTACAGAAATGTTGATAAAATTAGTTGTTCAACGCATCTCTGTGTGTTGTCTTGAGATATTGTGTCCTGCAAAAAATACATTCATTCTTTTTTAAAACATCAAATCCAACACATATCTATAGAAGCAAGTTTCCACCACTATAGAAAGTCATAATTATGAGATAGAAAGCCATCATTAAAATTATTTTTTTAAGTAAAGTTGCAAAGAATCAAAGATGTGACGATCATTTTTGCAATTAAGACATATTTATATACGGTACTTCCACTATTTTCTACACTATGTGCCATGAGTTGTTTCTAAGAAGTGAATAAACAGCCAAAATATGTTTATATTGAATTAATATTCAAAATGAATTAAGAATAGTAACAGTGTTGGTAGACTGCAGCAAATGCTCAGTTTTTATCTCACAACTATAACTTTACTAACTCTCAATTATACATTTACTAACTTATAATTATGACTTGCCATGTTAGTGGGGTAGCTACAAATAAATATGAGCTAAAATACAACTGACGGAACTTTAAGTCACGTGGTGCACCTATCACGTGACCTAAACTGGCCATTGAAGGGCACTGCGTATGCAGAGTGGCAGTCTAACGGCCTAAAAAAATTAATAAATGCAATAAATCACCAAATACAAGGAGGACCTTTAATAGTCAAACACCAGATTTATTAGTCAAAAGTAGGGATGTAACGATTAATCGTAAGGAAGTTAAAAATCGATTCATAGGTATCACGATTGGCATTGATTTGTATTATTCCTTTTTTTTTTCATTCAAGATTTATTTTTAGTTAAATTGCATTGTTTTGAATAGTTTATCAAGGGATTATTTTTACAATTAAAAATAAAAGGAAAATACAGTATTTTCTAGTCCCCCCCCCCAAAAAAAAGGAATATTTTTCAGTCATCATTTGACTACAGTCCCATTTTGTAAAATAAATCGTGAAACGAATCGTATCGGGAGTTGAGTGAATCCTTACACCCTTAGTCAAAAGTACTAACCAACAAATTCGTAACGCAACATTGATGTCTACATTCTATGTATAAAGATCCCAAAACGCAGAATTATGTGCACAGATTGGAAATCAATAGTACATCTTACCCCTACACAAGATATTTGAAATATTAGATTTAAGTTACACAATCGAAAGAATTAAGTGTGATTATTAAACGTTTTTAATAAATGTCCTCATTTTGAATATGCAAAATGATAACCGATCATTAGTTTACTTAAAACAAAAAAAAGATAAATTACAACAGCAGAAAAAGACCATTGATTTGATTCACAATCACTTAAACATCTCAGTTTACAAGCGCGAAAAGGAGTAGGAACAAGTATAAAGTTATTTAGTCCTACCCTTATATTCAGTACCCGATATGTTTTCTTCCAATGTAACACACGGTGAGTATTAATTAAAACTTAAAATTGCTTTGAGCGCAATTAAAAGATCTTATAATGCCATAATAGGACTTAAATAATGAAGAGTTGGTCAAAAGCGTGTTGTTGAACACGAGACTGACGGTTTGGTCTGGAATCCCGTCGGTCGTGAACCAACAGGCCACACTTCAAATAATACGCCTACAAAATCAATATTATGGACATTTCTGCCTCAATTATCAATATAAAGCAAAAATAAATAGGAAAGGGGCTACATTTTATTAGCTAACTTATTCCTAGTGGATGTTTTTGTCGTTAACATGCTGGCGTTTGTTCAGCGGGCACTAAAAACAACATGGCAGCGAACACTGTTTCCGCGGCAGCTAAAAATTGCTAGCTGGCTTAGCAAACAGCGACATTACCGTGAAAAGGCAGAAAAACGTGCCTCCAAAGTGAGAATGTGTTGCCTAACGCTGGACAGGAGATATCCTCTTCGGTGTTCTTCTCAACGAATGTCGAAGAAACAGACTAAAAAGTGGAACAAAATCGAAGTTACGTAAGCTTGTTGGAGGCAGCGCTCGTGGCCTTTCTTCTTTCCTCTTCTTCTTCTTCGTTGTCTTCTAGAGTTTTCAGCAGCAGCGGCGTTGTTCACCGACTCTCTACTGTCACCTACTGGACACACAGAAGAAGAAGATCTTCTTCGACTCTAGGGCATTTCCCGCAGGCTCGACGCCGACTGGCATATTGCTGCCGTTCAGTGGTTAAAAGGGGTATTACACTATGACGAGTTTACGCCTTCGAATGAAGTTAGTAGAATATTCAAACTTTACCACTGCCGCAACAATATGAGGTACATTTATGCCTTTTTTATTCAATCAATAAAAAAAAATTAAATTAAAAAAAAGTTTACTTCAATCCAAAATGCATATTTTCAATCAAAGAAAAAAAAAGTTTTCAAATGTAAAAAAAACAAAAAACCCCACACTTTTCTTTGATTGAAAATGTTTTTTGTTGTTGTTGTTGATTGAAGTAAACTTTTTTTGATTGAATTGTTTTTGCTTTTTTTTTTATTATTGAATAATAAAGACACAAATATGACAAACACTTCTTTATGATAACTAATGAATCTGGATCAATCAATGACAACTGCACTTGTAGCTGAATAACTAACTAACTAACTAAATATGATTATTTTAATCTGCAAAATTTTACTTACACATAGATTATTTTATGACAAAAATCGGATGCTCTTTTACAGTAACAAAATTGACATTTAAAAGTCAAATTGTTAAAACTATTCATTATTAATGTAATAATAAACCACTAATACATTTTTTTAAAATTGTTGGATGATAGATTAATACATTTTAAACATATTTTTTTCAGTTATTGATGTATTTTTTATTGGCTTTCATCTTTCCCAAGGTTAGTAGTAGGGTATATATTTAATAGAGTTGTAAATAATTGAAGTTTAGTAATGTTACATTTATAATGTTTTAAATAAATGTGCTAAATACGGTGTTGGGAAGGTTACTTTCAAAATGTAATTTGTTACAGATTACAGAAGACATGCCCAAAAATGTAATTTGTTACGTAATTGCTTATATTACTCTATCTGAGTAAGGTAATTTGATTACTTGGATTACCTATCCCGCGACCTTGAAAAACAGGAACAAGCGGGTCTGAAAATGGAGGGATGTATGGATTACTTCCACATTGCATTTGATTTTTTAAGTGTATGAATCATGGAGAAGAATAAAGAGAACTGTTGTAAATACAGCATCCTCAGTGCTGATGGTCACATTACACTTCACAGTAATAACACACTCATAATAATCATCTGTTTTAAATGCAATGGGGTTATTTGAATACGTCTTAAAACATGTTGAATAAAAAAGATAGTCAACTGAAGCTAAATAAAAAAAATACTAGTTACAATCATCACATAAACTGCCAAAAATAGATAGATAGATAGATAGATAGATAGATAAATAGATAGATAGATAGATAGATAGATAGATAGATAGATAGATAGATAGATAGATAGATAGATAGATAGATAGATGGATATGATTACACTTTGGAGATGTAGCTTTTTTATTTATTTTTTTCATCACTCATATTTCCTGTTAAAAAGTTTCAAGGTGGTGTTTAAAGCTGCATCAGATAATGTGTAGTGCTTATCAAACTACTTAAATGTAAACATATTATATTCACTGTAAACGGAGGCTGTCAACAAGATTGTAAAAAAAAACATTCCCACAAACATTTGTAAAGGCTTGTATTTGCATTTCTAGTCTTTTTGGTAACACTTTACTTTGAGTTTTTATACATAAGTCTGACATTACGCTGTCATTATTATGAAATGAAACCTGTCATTATCGTGAATAAGGTGTCATGAAGGCTGTCATTAAGTGTCGTTCACTACCCCTTTGTTACCCCAACCCTAGCCTTTCGCTACCCTAACCCTAACCCTAAAATTAACTAACACTCCGTACTGATACACCTTCACAAACCTTTTTGATGAATGTACCCGGTATGGAGAAACCTGTCACATATGCTGGCCCATGCCCTGCCTTTGATTCCCTATTCCAAGCTGGATCAGTCCCAGGACTATTCATGAGGCTTCATCAAGACCAATAATCAATGCACCTAACCCTACCTAACCCCAATTGATTCCTCCACCTAACCCAAGAAATGCCAACATGGCTCCAAAGATGTCATAATTTAGCGAACAGCACTTAATCACAGCCTTCATGACACCTGATTCTTGCTAATGACAGATAATGACAGCACAATGTCAGCCTTATGTATAAAACTTAAAGTAAAGTGTTACTGTCTGGTCCCATTAGGTTGCAGAGTCCTCTATTGTGTGATGGAGATAAAGTGGTGAATCGTATTCTGCAGGAACCTCAAAAAATGCTTTGTCGTCAAAACACAAGTCATCTGATGGTGGTGCGAGGTACGGCAGCCTTAAAATGAACCCAGTGATGATTCCGCCCACTGCTGACAATCCAATGGTGGAAACCACGGCTGCTGCCTGGAACAGAGCCTGCTGCTGGGCAGTCCTTCCCAAACCTGGGCGTAAACTGGGAATCAACGTCTGGAGCTCTTTGAGCTTTGGATCTCCTTCTTGTGGCGCTCTGTGAGTGAAGATCTCATACAAACTGGGACCATAATCCTCCTCAGTGGCCACCAGTATGGCCCAAATCCCAGCAGCACAGGATATAAGTGCTGTTAGTCCGTGTAAGTTGTGTATTCCACACTGATCCTGGATCCTGCAGCGCCGTGCCAAAAAGGGACTCAAGTACTTGTATCCCAGCATGCATGCGGTGGCGCCCATCATTCCCAGAGCGTAGGCCGCTGCAGGAGTTATCATCATGTCTACAGAGGCTCCCACTGTTACTCCCCCGGCCAGGGTCACGTTCTGAACATCAGCCATGGTGATCTTCCCATTTTTGTGGAGCATGGTTGAGAGAGCGAAGGCCGTGAGGGTGGAGGCGCTGAGGGAGATGAAGGTGTGCAGGATGGCCCTGTGCTGGTCGTCCCCCCCCAGCGTTAACGCAGAGTTAAATGAAGGCCAGAACACCCACAGGAACAAAGTCCCCATCACAGAGAGGATGTCCGACTGGTAGCTGCTAGTCTGCTTCACATGGCCGTTGCTCAGGCCAGGCCTGTAGAGCATGAACGTGACCCCCAGACCAAAGTAACAAGCAAAGATGTGAATCAGAATCGATCCTCCTGCATCATTGATTTTCAGATAGTGGAGCACGGCCCACTCTGTGACTGCAAACACTGGCACTTCCAGCAGAGCCATGAAGAGTAGCTGCAGAGGACTCGTTTTCCCCAGCACTGCACCAAAGGAGATCAGCACAGCAGCACAGGCAAACTCTGCATTTATCAGGTTAATCAGTCCAAGGTGGATCTTACCATTGTGACTGAACTGGAAGTAGCCTTGCACCAGAATGGCCCACTGGATGGCAAAAGTAGCCACGAGGAAGTTAAAAACCATCCCTCCGAAACCATAAAGGCGGAAAAACGCCATCAGGCACCCAAAGCCGAGGAAGATCATGACCTGTATGTCTGTAAACACCAGGTAGTCTTTGTAGACCGAGTTACGCATGAGGTCCGTGTGGTTGGACTGGAGCCGGGCGTCGGTGTGTTGGTCGTAGGTGACGAAGGCAGCGTAAAGGCCGACAAACGCCACCTCTGCCACCAACACAAACACAGGTAACCTCACTCTCAGGCTCAGCGAGCGCGTCTTCATCCTCAAAGCTCATCAGAGCAAATGACAGTCATGACTTTTCCCTGTGAGGTTATTATCGGTGGTGAGATAACGCAGGTCAAAGACATTGGTCGCACCAACACAGTGAAACACAGTGAAAGGCTGCAGGGGCTGGACTTTGTCCAACATCATAAAACCAAGCTCTGAAAAGTCTATCGTATGTTTCATCGTGATAAGTATAGATACTCATACAGTAGATTGTTTATCTCAATCATATATTTCTATAAAAATCACACATTTTTAAAGTTAAAGCCTTCTCCCTTCTGCCTTCTTCAGAGTCATTTCTACCTATGTGTGGCTCCTTAGCAGGACGCCCCCACCAAACTACATAGAGATTGTTTATGTACAGTACATGTATGTATACATGTACTGTATGTACTATAACCAGATGCACGTGTTTGTATACAGATATATGTAAACATTTTCTCCTTTATAACACTTATAAGTTAATTGTACATTTTGTTCTACATATATATAGTGAAAACTAATTTTTATTTTATTCTTTTGCACAACAAAAATGTTGCTCTTTTTAATATTTATTCTTTTTGTGTGTACTTCTATGTCTACGTTCTATGTCACACTTGCTTTGGCAATTTAAACTTGTTTGTCATGTCAATAAAGCTGTTTGAATTGAATTGAATTATGTCAGTTAATGAAATAAGATATAGGATATTTAGGATGTTTATTTAACTTTTTGCATATTTTTGTTGTGCTTTTGTGTGTTTATTTTCTATCATTTTGTGTATATTTGTTGTCATTTGCATGGTTTTGAAGTCATTTGAAGCCTGATGTAGAATATACAGTTTTAAAGTTTTATCTCCACACAGTGAATGTAGGTCAAATCCTTAAAGAATGAATGTTTTGTGACGTTTAAACAACATGCTGTCCCATCTCACAGGGAACCCAAACAGACGTGCCCGCGTTCTGACCTCGCTGTGGAACTTTTCCCAAACGTTGGCATTGCTGATGGTTGACCTTTAAACCTCACTCAGCTGATTTCAGCGTGACAGGTTCAAACTGGGACTGTTTTCAAAGTCTATCCTCAGCTTTTTTAAGTAAATCAGGTTTTTTCCAGGTAATCAGTCGGTACACAATGTGTTAAAATGACTGAGTTAGGGATATTGGAGCTGCAGAAAGACATTTACTGTATTTACTGATTTATGGTTTTTCCACTCACTGTGTGAAAAAAGGTTTGTGTGCAAACAGTTTTTTTTTATAGATTTTTCCTGATACATTAAGGTTTCATTTATTCAGACAACTGTTCCTCCGGAAGTCCACTTTGATCCCCTGACATGTTTCGACTGACAACTGCCAGTCTTCGTCAGAGGCGCATGCTGATCGCTTTGATGTTTCCATTGAAGTTTCTTTGACTTCCGCGTAATAATTCCAGCGACATTTTTTTTTTGTCTTCTTTCTGAATATGTTAAGGTTGCATTTATTCAGACAACTGTTCCTCAGGAAATCCACTTTGATCTCCTGACAACTGCCAGTCTTCGTCAGAGGCGTCTGCTAACTGCTTTGATGTTTCCATTGAAGTTTCCTTGACTGCCGCATAATATTTCCCGCAAGATTCTTTATGTCTTCTTTTTTGTAAGGAGATCAAAATGGATTTCTTGAGGAACAATTTTTCCAGTCTCCTTTTACTGCACTGATGTTCTATTCTATGTAAAACCTGTTCTGTTGTGATGACCAAATGTTCCCACTGAGAGACAAAAAAGTATTTTTTATCTTCTTTTAAAGCTTGAGACGCAATCCTACGTCTATAAACAGGGTTTATAATTTAGAAAACTGTTATTAGCATGTGATCTGTGAACATTTTATTGCTTCCCGTCCCCAAAGAACAAAACGTTTGAGAGTCTGAGTGCTGTTGGGGAAAAGTTATCATATACAGCCAAAAGTCAGACTCTGTATTTTGTTCCTATGTGAGGAAGATTGTTCATAAAATGAGCTAAAGAAGATTAAGATCAATTGTATTTGTGGTGCAGACTTGTACAAAAACAGACTTTATTGTAAAACATCATCAATTCTTCAAGCGAGAAAATAGACGCATTGTACATCATGATAAAATTATATCAATTTATTGCATTTAGTGTCATCAAATGAAATACAACATAAATTGTATTTATTTACCAGTTTAAACACAATCAAAATACCCGCATTGACATGTTACACATGGAGACTAAACCTAAAACCTACAGATTTATTTACAAGCCTCACGTCGCTGTCGTGCTCATTATAATATTTGAACATTGATGGCTCTACAAATGTTTTACAGCTATGATGGCCCAACATTTACAAAAAACGTTCAAAGGAATAATGTGAAGTTTTAACCACATTGTGGGAAACTCTGAGGTTTAATAATTATGATGATGAAGAGTAAGAGAGAACTAACGTTAAGATGAAATATTGTGTTTATACACATTATAAAACACACACTCTTATTCCTAAATGTCTCCTCTGACATGACTTCAAACATCACACACCCTCGTACAACAAGAAGTAGTCAGTTAAACCTGGATTCTTGAGTTTTCAGTTATCAATTAAATAACACACAAGTAGAATCTAAACATCGAAGCTCAAAGGAAGGCTTTAGATTTCATGGCGTCGCTCGATTCATTTTCACTGTGGCGGATGTCAGACACACAGGCAGGTTGGTTGAGACTTAATGGATTTTGTCTATTAAATCATTGCTTTACATGTGGTTCTGTGCCAAGCTTTTGTGAGCAATGTCAACAAGTGAGCACATAAATCCGAGGATGAGCCAGAGATGATTTACGGCGTAGGGACATTTGACCATCACCAATATATTCTACAAAGTAAAACCTGATTTAGCAGGTAAGGGTCAGGTTAGAGAACCTAACGTTTACTGCGTGACGTCATCCCTGTTAGAATTTCCACCAACTAATATTGCGTTTAACTCGGAAAAACTAAAATACGTAAAATAATAAAATACTTAAAGGAAATAAAAATTAGATGGGACCTTAATGTTTGTTTAACACAAAAAGTCAGTGTAAACTAAAGGAATAATTGTTGGTTATGCTATTAATTCATGAATAATAAATATGCAACAAATTTGCAGTGTCATAAAATCCCTGGTAGCATGAGTACAATCACATACACATATACAAGATTGTGCTTATTGGCATTTCACCAAAGTTACTCCGTACACTCGACTACAATCCAGTGTTTGCCTGCTTCAAATAAAACTAAATATATATATATAAAAAAAAAAAAATAGATGGACATACGTTTGGGTAAATAAACAGTTAACACACACCGAAACTAAAAAGCAGGAGATAATGAAATTATATCGCATGTTTTTTTTTTCACAGAACATAAAGAAAAAGCAGGAAGAAAAGGGTAAATTTAGATTATGAAGCTGCGGACTCTCAAGCTCCCTGTAACTTATTCTGCATTCAGGAAAAAGAGGTGACTTCATGCTTGTGTTTCCTTCAGAGGTGAAACCTTAACAATTTGTGTCTCTGTGTCTCCTAAAAACAATGCAGATATGATGTATGACTGGTGGCAAAAGATTAATTCAATTCAACTTTTTTTAAATAGCACAAATTACAACTAAAGTCATCTCATAGCGCTATCAAAATATAAAACCAACAAACTCCACATCACAAGCATTTAGATTAGGAGGTATAGTATTTCCTAGACTGGAACGGAGGAAGTGAGAGCAGAGTTCATGTGGGTGATGATGAAACGTGCTCAAAGCTCAGCTCAGGAGTAGATGGTGATGACCTCACGTCCTCCTCCTCGCACCAGGAGAACACGGTTCAGTCCTTCGGTGAGAACTTCAAGGAACTCCATGTCTGAGAGATGATCCAAGTCAAGGATTGCAGCTCTGTTTACATCTCCTCTTTTCCAGATATTGTCAGTTATCTGGATCAGTAATTCTGATATCATGATCATTTATTCTTCAAAGGATTGGAAGAAATTTCTATCACCATTAATAACCATACAGTAGGTCCAAATGTATGGGCACCTACATTTTTATGTAAAATCGTGATGAAATGCGCAATCCAGATTCAATCTGGATAAAACTCTTTGAGGTGATTGAAGAACCAACCCGACATAACTGAGTCCAATTTCATAAAGATCGGTCATAAGCGAACCGAGATAGAAAGTTGAGAAATTTCGCCGATATTGAGAGATAGGGATTTTTCGTTTTTGGAAACTGATCCCAAATCCGTATATTGATCCGAATCACAGTAAAACCTTCCACGGCATAAGGTCTATCTTTGGCTAAAATTTTGTCAAAATTCGTTAAGGACTTTCAGCGTAATTCTGCTAACACACAAACAAACAAACAAAAAAACGCCAGCGAAAGTATTACGTCATTGGCGGAGGTAATAAAGTATAAAATAAGGACCAGAAAAAATGGAATTGTTGAGGACAATACAAAGCAAACACTAAAGGTCATATTTTCTAAAAGAGTGTGTCTTTCAAACTTGCAAAATAAACATGAGCAGCGTTTGTCATGAAGTGTATCAAAGTATTTAACATCTCGATATTATAAGGTTTATACTCTTTTGAACAAAGGTTAACTGTTTTCAATAGATCACAGTGAAGAGCTTAGAGGCCTTCATTTTTCAATCAGTCTACCATTAAGATATATTTAAACTTGGGGGTCAAAAACCCAGCGCCCTGTGTTACTGATTTATGTCGTCTTTTTCTTCAACTATTTCTAGAGCAAGGTAATTCCATATACGGCATTGAGCAAAGGTTAGAGACATGGCACTAGCTTACTGGGAAATGTTTTCGAGTTGGCAGTTTGCAGAGTTTGCAGAGATTGCAGTATTTGCTATGATCTGACCAGCAGCTCTCAGCAGGTTTTGACACCCTGTTTTTGGCCTCTGATTGTACAAAATGTTCAATACAAAAACTTGGGAGGAAAAGAAGCAAATTGATCATTTTAACACATATAAACTAAAAATGCACCAGACTGTTCTGTGCATTTATTTACAGGGGTAAACACTCAGCTCTAAGAGGAAAAAAGGATACAGTTTTCATTGCCCTCTCGGTCCTTTGGAGGCCCAGGCATGTTGAGCAGGACCAGTTTAGCCTCCTTAGACTTCTTTATGATGACTTCATTCAGCCGCACGGCCGTGTGCATTCGCCGGAGGTCCGTCTGTTTCCTGAGGAAAGAAACGTCCAAGAAAATTCAGCTCACAAAAAACCCCACCACTCATTTTGCCTTTTACAAACTGTGTTACTTACAGGTTCTCCCATTCACTGCAGCAGTTTTGGGGGAGATATAGTAATCATTTAGTTTGATACCAGAAGTTGGAAACATTTTATGGAAAATACATCATGTGGACCAAAAAAATATTTTTTAAATAATTGAGCCATCTGGAAAATAATCTATACATAAAAATTAAGTGAAACTCTAGATTTAGGATGCTCGGGAACCTCCTCTCTCTGTCCTTTTTCTCTCGTTATGTCATGGTGTTGGAGTTTTAATAGCTTGTGATACTTTGATGTTCTCTTTCTACACTAAAAATAGTCCAACTCTCCACTATTTTCCCTCCATCGTCAAGTCTATCAAGTTTAAATCAAAGTAAACTACGATGATCCATTCTTCAAAGCATGCAAACAAAACTGGAATTCAAAGTGTTTTTCTCAGGATTTTCTGTTATCAAGTTCAAAGCTTTGTTTACATTCAACTTTTTTTCTTTTTTGTTTAAATAAAGACATGAATCAATGCACAAACCTTTGTTACTAATCAGTGGGCGTTATGTGTGGGACTGTTGTTCTTTGACTCACGGCTTCATGTTTTTGTTGGCCTCCTGGGTTGTTGCTGACAGGTTCTTCCCTGTCTCTGCACTTTTGATGTTCTTCGCCGCTGTAGCGCCACCTGCAGACACTGTGTGTGACGTGACACCTGTTGGACTGGTTGGTGTGGAGGTGTTCTTACTGTAAGCCACCTGTGAACAAGAGAGCTCTGTATGAAAAAGGTCAACTATAATAGTACATGAAGTTGTAGGCTACATCAGTAATGTGGTTTTTACCTCCTCCTCTGCTATTTTTTCAGCTATGCCGGCTGCCTCTTCAACACTTTGCTGAGCTCGGAGTGTAGATGGAGTTTTACGACGAATTGACCCACGGGATGAATCTGTAATACTCTGGATCTGTGGAAACAAGATTCAAATGATCACCTTATCTGCTATCACACCAGTGAGGACAGGTCCAGACAGGTTCATTCTATTACAAACGAATTTCCTGTTTTAATGGCAGTATTTTAATCAGCTATGGTAATAATGAAAAAAGTCACTTCTCTCTCCATCTCATTCTTGGTCAGATGCATCTGTTTGAGGATCTGAGATCGTTGCTCCATGATCAGTGTTTTACCATAAGTGTACTCTGACATGTCGCTGTCGTGCTGTGAAAACAGAGAACAGAGTCCTGAGATAATAAATATGTCAAGACAGTTGGTTTACCTCCCGAATGACATGTTCACAAAGTTAGAAAGAGCGTATTGATTCCATTTGGCTCATGGCTCCCTGGAACACTTTTCAATGGCTTCAGCAAATGATGCTCAGTAGAGCTGGGACGATGCACTGAGTTCACAATACGATGGTTAATAATGGGCTCACAATAACAATACGTTGCAATATTTTTGGAAAAAGAAAAAAGAAAAAAAGAGAAACTGCAGTTGGAAATGTAACATGATTTAATTTGACATTTACTCTGGACAGGTATGACCTTTTTAACTACTAATTTTTTAACTAATGTAAATAAATAAAAAATAATTAAAAAAAAAAAAAAAAACATTGCAATGTGATGTGTAGGAGATTGTTTGGATTTAAAAAAAAGGATTTGACCCCCCCCAGAGATACCACTCATACCCTTGACAATACATCTTGTGACATTTTAATATCACAATACAGTATATCGTTGCACCTTTAATATTGATCTTCTTAGGCATACAATGAAAAGGTTTTGCAGATGTTCAGATGTAAACACCATCTTGAAATTTGATTGAGTAATATTTCCATACATTATAGTCGACTACATCTGTAACAGATTTAGTCGACTAAAATCTTAATGTCATTTAGTAAACTACATTGTATTTTAGTCAAAAGACTAAAACTAAACCAAAATTTGCTGTAAAAGGTAATACTGCTACTCAGAGTCAGAAATCCCTGATTTGCACTAAACAGATTTCAAACATTTAAAAGTCATTCCGCACCATTTCCACCACTTCCACCACAGCATCAATGCGTAACTGATAGAGGAAGGTGATGAGGCTTTTCTTCATCTGGATACTGTTGTCACACATCTGAGCCACGGTGAAAATGCGCATCTTACATTTTCTCCACACCTGCAGAACAAAACATTGATATTTTTCTTACATCATGCTTGGTGTTCTTTTTATTCAAAAAGCACTTTATCATTTATGATGTTCAAAGTGCAGGAAAATGAGTTTTCGTCCTCCACACCTTGTGTTGGCGTAGCAGGAAGGGCAGGAGCACCAGCATTCCTCCATCATGGACAATCCACCAAACATCTATGTGACCTTCAGTGAAGCGCTCACCATTGGAAGGATAATTGCAGATGTTTTTAGGAACCATGAGGGCCAAACTGGCTATTGTTGTCTCTCTGACCACCTCTGCACACAGAAGAAAGAACACAGAGTGACAAAGGACCTCAGCAAGCTTTAGGAGTTTTACTTCATGAAAAAATGTATATAGTTACATTACACAAGGTGTCCCGCAAGGTTCAGTACTTGGCCCTCTCCTTTTCATGCTTCACATTCTCCCCCTGGGTAATATCATTTATCATCATGGTGACTACTTTCACTGCTATGCCGATGACATCCAGATCTATATTTCCACCAGTTCAACTTACATTGTGACCAACTGCATCGACAATATAAGATCCTGGATGCACGCCAACAACTTCCTTCACCTCAAATATGGCATAGGTCATGACATTGGTCCTAAATTTAAACGCACACGTGGAGGTCGACATGTGTGACAAAATGTGACGAAGTTATTATGAAATACATTTCTGACATTAATTAGTAACAACGTTTTATTATTCAGCTTTAGACCGTCATTTGATTGGTTGTGTATCGCTTTAAGAAGTATACAGCTACGTTTGTATTGCTTTGTGAGTTGTGTTACATTGCGTTGCTTTGTTTTTTGTTATATTATGTTTAATTGCACTTTTCATTAATTTTCTTAGCCAAATGTTACAATATGCTGTGTTTTCCTTCCATTCTCTTGCTCTTTGTTGTGTTACATGGTGTTTGCTGTGTTATATAATGTTGCATTGCATTATATTACTTTTGTTTTATCTTGGTTGTTCACAAGCAGAATTAAAACATTTGAATATGATGTAATGTACATATTCTTTCATGAGCTGAGATGATATGTTATGATATGGTAACATAATCCACAAATCACCGAATCACATTATTCTCTTCTACTGATGAACTTACCGATGAAGTTTCTGAATTGCTGGTGGCACTCCGGCTGTTTCCAGTTGTGAGGCCAGGACACCATCACAGTGTTGTGTTTCAGACCTCCCAGTCCTCCCACCTGGATCAGGTGAGAGGTCCCGTCCCTCAGGTTAGAGGAAATAACCACCTGAGAGAATCCTTTCACCCTCTCTGTTTCCATCAGCTTACGCAAAGACTACAGAAAAACCAAGCAGATGTTTACTAGTTTGTTTACTTCGTTCAAGACATTTTAAAACAAATTTACTCTTCCTTCACATTGAAAAAAAGACTTGAATGAAAAGGAGCAGGGCAAAGTATAACTTATAATATCTGCCCGCTCTATAAAATAAAATAAAAAAAATACATTAAACAAAGGCAAACAACCACAATACAGCTACACTTTTTTTTTTAACATATTAGGTAATTATGATAATTTGATGTGTTCTCAAAGTGTCAGTATTGGTTTAAAAGGGGCAAAAAAAAGGGGGGGGGGGGGGGGGTATTGGGGTAATGTAATTTAGGAACAATTAGTTTAAAATGGCAAATAATGGGCATGACAAAGTGTGAATGGGGTTAAATTGGTCAAACTAAGCATGGCATATGGTGAAAAAAAGTTAAAAGGAACAATAATGGGTCAATATATGTGACATTAGGTGGGAAAAGGGGTGGAAAAGGCTTGATAAATGCCGGAAATGTCTTGAAAGTGGAAAAAATGTTCAGAAAAGGCCTTGAAAAGTGACAGAAACTTCTCTTTTGGAGCAAAAATATAGCAAGAAAAAGTGATGAAAATAGGTTAAAATATGGCAAGTTGGGTGTAGTTGCAGAAAAAGAGTAAAAAGAGCAAAAATTGGCTCCAATTGTTCAAAAAAAATTATTCTTTTTTTTTTTTTTTTTTAAAGGCATGTGTCTCCCGACCCCAAATGGGGTCCTGACCCCAACATTGAGAACCCCTGTTTTAGATAACTAGATGTGCCACTCCTCTTATACCACATTTGTACATTTTAGCAAATATTCTTCTATCATTTAGTATGTCAAAAGCTTTTTGAAGATCTACAAAAACACAGAAAAGGTCATGTTTATTATCAATGGCATTTGAAATTTCCAAGTTGACAACTTTTTAAAATGTTTGTAGGTATCAAATAGTGTCAAGATATAGAAATGTTATTATAATGAGCAGTGCAGTGACCTGATCTGCCCTCTGGGCTTCAGTGTAATTGTCAAGAAAGGTTCCTTGTACAGAAGTGCCGACGATGGTCAGACCCTTCCCTGCTTTCAGCTGGTTGGTGAGCGACAGCAGACGAGGCTGCTCCACATTCTGCTCAGCATCTACGCTCACCAGGACCAGGATCTGAGGTCTGCCAACACATAAAACAGCAGGAGATATTACAGAGAGAACTTTAAAACAATCCTCCCCAAAGCATCCTGCTGATCTGAGCTGACCTCCAGTTCTTGGTGTGAGGCGGACCCTCCTCGAGCCTCATCAGAGCAAAACGAGCAGCGCTGAGAGAAATCCCACGTATTCCATCGCCCCATTCCTTCTCAGCCCTGTGCATTATCAAGTTCATTCACACTTATAAAACAAAGCTATGCAAAAACCCAGAAGCTTTGTGGAGTTAGATGTTGAACAGGGTTGGGGTCAATTATTTTGACAAATAAGCTATCAAAAAATTCTGAAAGTTCCCGAGATTTATGCTTGCACATTTATAATTTGTAACTTTTAACTTTTTGACTTTTTTCTTTCCCATTCATTTAATATCATGTAATTGACCCCAACCTTGATGTTGAAAATACAAATCAAAAGTACCTACCCACAGAACTCGATGTATTTATAGATGCAGGTGGCGATGCCCATGGCCGCTATGGCGTAATACCAGGAGCAGATGAACATGAGCGACAGGCACAGACTCATACCCAGGAAAGACAGAGCCCTGTGAAGGACAGCACGTCACTTGATGTTTGTGTAACAGATTTTTTTTTCTGCTACTCCATCAGCAGCTGTAACACTGTAATGACGCCAGCGTGAACCCCAGATGTTTTGTATTTTGTCTTTAGAAATTGGAGAAAGGCATGCTTGGGTTTCTAACGCTTATTCATTTGAAACATGGCAGAGGCCACTGTTCTAAGCACGAATGCCTGTTGTTGGTGTCTAATGTTGTTCTGCACATACCAGTGGTAGAACTTGAAGCGCGGCCTCCAGTTCGGAGTCCTCAACAAAGTCTGCAGTGCACAGGCGAGATTTACAAACATGTAGCACATCAAGAAGAACCTACACAAAAAGGACAGAAAAAGATGTAAAATGAAGAAGAAGTGACATGAAAATAGAAGAGAAGGCAAACATTTTGTCGTCCTTACATGGAAAGAATTGGAGCAACCGCGTCCAGGGAAGCGATGATGATGCCGATCTCACAGATACCGGCTGTGAGTAGGAGCGCCCACGTAGGCTCCCCATTGGCTTTACCATGACCAAAAACCTGCAACATCAAACACAACCTGAATGACTCAAATTTGAATCAACTAATTTGTGAAACATTGCAAGAATTCATTAGTAGTAATATAGTATATACAGTATTAGTTTGTTCGGATTTATAATCCAGATTGGTCCAGTGTGTAGCCACACTATCCAAGACCAAAAAGCACAGAGACAAAGGGTGTGTTGTAAATGTCATACTAACGTACTACTCATACTAAGCTTAATGTCAAAATTAGTATGTAATGCATTCACATTAGATAGTGTTGCATCTGGTGGTGTGGATGGTGATGACAAAGAAGGTGGTGTAGAAGAAATCTTTGGTACAGCTGAATTGCAAATTGTACGACATTTATTGTACAATCAGAGTCACAACCTGCTGAGAGCTGCTGGCCAGATCATTGCAACCACTGCAATGTCTGCAAACTCTAAAGCATTTCCCAACAAGCTAGTGCCCATATAGACAAGAGAAAGGTCATCCTATCGGGTCATATCTCTAACCTTAGCTCATCACCATATATAGTAGAACACCAACATTATATTCAAACATGATCCACCATCTACACATAGCTCTAATGGGCTGCAATGGGATGATTGTCCAGGGACACAGCTGTGCTGGGTTTTAGGAACTCACTCTAAGAAAAGGAATGATTCCGTCCCTGGAAATGGCCTGTAGGAGGCGTGGAGCTCCAGTCAGACTCTGCAGTCCAGCTCCACAGGTTGAGAAGAAAGAACCAAACACAATGACCCACGGCGACGGCCAAGCCAGCGTACCAAGCACCAGGTTCCCGTTGACGCCTTCACCAAACCTAAAAAAATCAAGAAATGAGGAGGGAACTGTAATATGAGCATGAGTTCTGAAAAAAACCCTTTGATGTCAAATTTATATGAAAAAATTTGGATTAAATAGACATTACGTACTTGTCTCTGAGGACGACTCCTTCTATACAAGCACCAAACAGCACCACGGCGGAGATGTCTGTAAATATACTGTTAAGGAATAGACTGTGGAGGCCTACCAATCCAACTTTTTCACTTCTGATACAATACCAATATTACCGCTTTGAATATTGACCGATACCGATATCAAGCCGACCCAATATCATAATAAATCATTCATACTTTTATTACTTATTTTGCGGTGTGGAATGTTAGAAAAGGATTGTTTAAGCGATTCTACTCAACAGAGAAAAAGAGTCAACAGCAGTAGGTATGAAAAAAACTGACCTATTTATTATAAATCAATGTGTTACATACGTTTTAACCTTAAACAGAAGCATATTCTACAATTGAATAGGATACATTATATTAAAACAAAATAGAACCCCCAGATACATAACCTTAAAACCAACGAAACCAATAAAAACAACGTACTTTTAAAGTACAAAATTACAATTCAAGTTCACTTCAGTTATTTTTTACTTGACAGTATTTAGTTCAGTCAGCTGCTGAATAAAATTGAACACCCAGTATATTTAAAAGGGAAAGTTTTAGTTGTATATTCCTGAAGTAATGGTGTAAAATTAAATAATTTTACATTCCCAGAGCTAAATTAACAAAACATTCAACTGTTTTAAACACTGACATCAGTTTAGATTACAATTAGCTAAATAAAGTGTCAGTCAGTGCTTTTATTACCGACAGTGTTTGATTAACTCAAAGGTTTTATTTATTTTAACTTTTAAATTGAACATGAGCTTCTTCTTTTATGGCTCAGTGAAGGATACACACTATGGACGTTGTGAGGATGGCTGCGATGGTGCCGATGGGAATGGACTTTTGGGCGTCCCGCAGGTCCCCAGAGCGGTTGGAGCCAGCCATGATTCCTGAGAAAGGAGGAATGGTGAGTGGAGGTACGTGTTTAGCTTTAACATTGTTAGAACATTATGCTTTACTGTTTAAAAAGAAAAAAATGTGGATAGTTTATTTTTTAAGTTCTAAAAATATTTAGAAAAACATTCTCTATGAACATTCTAAAAATGTTCTCCAGCTATGCAGTTATAACATTGCTAAAACATTGCTAGTAGACTAGTGGACCCTGTGACCCTGAAAAAGAATAAAGATAAATAAAATAAATGAATGAGTATCTTGTAATGAAACCTAGTTTGATTTTCTTCAAGTTACACCTTAAAACTGGACAAACAAACATAATATACAATATTTCCTCTTTGTCAAGCAGTCTACCGGTAACTAGAATATGTAATGTTTGGCTTTAAGATATTTGTTTAAAATTGAATTGGAATTTTTTTTTGCAACATATACAAATACATGTATTGTAACATATATGCATTATGTAATATATGTACATTGTAATTTTTAAAGTGATACATGATGATCTGTCTAAATATGAATTACAAAACCTATTCAGATTTTAGCCTCAAATTTGTATGTGGGCGTCGCCATTTTGGAGATTTCAGCAAATCAGCAATTGTATTTTAGTCTTTTAATAGTTTATTTATATTTACAGATACATTTTTTTTTCACTTAAATCAAAAACAAACAAAAAAAAGTTTAGTAACATTTTTCTTCTTTTTTTAGAAAAATTATGAAAACCAAAAACAACATTTTCCCAGTATAAAATAAAATCCTTGGAGAGATAAACAATGTTAGTATATGGACAAATCCAAAAGGTATGAACAACTGTTTTTGCCTGTGCGTTCCAGAAAGAGCTGTGATGATAATATACTAGTAAAGACCCTTCATTTGTTTTCTTCCAGAAATATGTTGAACTTCATTTTAAAATGTATTGCCAAGTCAGTTAATGAAAAGGCTGTCAAAACATTGAACCTCTGTAAAATGTATAACCTGTTTGTATGATGTGGATGTTTCCTGGTGTTGAGTTGTTGTTGCTGTTACGTGTATACTGTTCCCTGTATACAGTTTCTACAATGCTGTTGCATTTAAATAAGAAATATCTTTGATAATAGATTAATTAGTTTTGGAGATGTTTAACAGGTGCAAACCTTTTTTCTTCCTTTTTTTCCCCTTTGTCTGCACATGCTGTCAAAGGTCAACACTACAAGAAGTGCAATCTTTTTAAGACAGCAATGCATGTATTAATATTGCAATTAAATAGTGTTACATCTAGGTGGGGGGAAGGGAACAGGGAAGAAGGAGTCAGTTTAGGAAATGGAGAGGGTGGAGAAAAGTGGATTACTTTAGAGTGAGAGTGAGGTGTGAAGTTGTAGTTGTGCATATTGTGCTTATTGTGTTGTGTAATCAAGCCAGTCTGGTGACAGGTGTGAAGCTTAGGTGTAATGGTGGTGGCTGTGGACAGAGGGAAGGAGTGAGTGGTTATACCTAAAACAGGTGTTTGGGATCAACGTGTCTAAGGTTGAGCCCAGTACAAGTTTTATCCCACAGCCCAAGGCGTGCCAGTGCATCGTAGACCAATGTATGTGCAAGAACCGCTACTGCAAACCCAGGCACTACAGCCAGGCCAACAAAGAGAGCGGGGTCAAGGAGCCCCAGGCCACCCCTCCACGGCCGAGCAGCCCCCCAGACGCCCCCAAGATCCCAAGAAAAAAACAAGTGCGAACCTGTGACAGAGGGGAAGTAAATCCCCACCAACAGAGTGAAGAAGCTGGTGATGTCAGCAAGGATGTAGGGGTTGGAGTTGGTAGTAGTACTGTCTGGATCCATGTTAGAGTCAAGTCCGCGTTTCTCCAGGATTACGCCTTTCTCCAGATAGTTTCCGAACAAATTCTCTGTGGAAATATAGAGAAATACCTCTTCAATCAAAGAAGCAAAAGAGGATTTTAGAGACGTATTTTGTTTTGTTCTGAGTGAATAATTACCAGCCAGGATGCCGCTGGCGATGCCTGGTATTCCTTGTATCTCGGTGACGTTATTGTTAATAAAGTATTCATCACATGTGGCGTTGAGGGTGTCAGAGTCACAGAAGGACGTCCACAGTTTGGTTGTCACCGTATTGTTTTCTATCTCAATGACTTTAGCACAAACGTCGTAACTTTTAGAGCTGAGGGTTCGATTTCCCAGGAGACAGACGCTGCAAGAAGTCATGCATCCACAAAAATTACTTTCCCTTCACGTCAACCATACATCTCTGAGATGAAGAAAAGAGTTCACTTACGGAAACACAGGTGGATCAATGGCGGTCTTTATGACTCCAGCGTACACGGCCACAATTGAGAGGATGACACAAGCCAGGAAGACCAAAGCCAGTTTGTTGACGTATTTCACTCCCACAAACACCACAAGCGCCATGAAGCTCAGCACGATGGTGCCGTACACGCGCATGTTGTTGAGTAAAGCCAGCTCAGCCTCTGGACCCTCCAGACCTTCGATTTCAAAAATGGCTGCTTGGGGAACGATATAAATCTGAAAAGGTACAAATAAGACAGGATTGTGAGGAGGGAACAAGTGCAACTTAAGCTTAAGCTTTGTTGACAGTTTGTCACTTTTAGGGCCTGTAGTACGAAGCTGGATTTCCTCTTATTGCGCTAACTGCCAGGATTTATTCTGTGTGTTGTCAATGACGCTGGATAACGTCTTACGCGGCTAAATCACCATGATAACTTAGGCTGAACAGCTAACCTGGTCAGGACCAGGTTTTGTTCTGGCTAGGATGTGAGCAAGTATGAAAGCCCCGCCTCCTGACCAATCAGTTCTCTTGGAAAATTTCCTTCCCAAGAATAGGTAGATCATTCTAAGGATCTGATGTGATGCTGACAGGAGAGAGAAAGTATTTGGGCATCGATGCGATTCTTTCATTTACCCGATGACATCTGTTGGAAAAGTGGTTTCCAAACTTTTCAGAGTCTCAGATATTTAATCTGAAGCCATGTACCACCTACTCCTGCACACTTAAAAAACTTTTGTTTTCTGTTTTTCACAAATTTACAAAAATCTAAATAAAAACTATTTCACATTGTCATTATGTTGTATTTTGTGTAGAATGTTGAGGAAAGAGATTAATTTAATAGGATTTTGAATTAGGGTGAGACATGACAAAATGCGAAAACCGTGAAGCACTTTGAATACTTTCCGGATTCACTGTCGGCACAATGTGCAATTTGTGAAAAGACATGGAGGCTCCTGAGTGCTGGTCAATTCATATTCTAATTTGAAATGTTGTCAGGTGGTTTTTAATATATATTCACGTACCCCCTATGATAATTAGATTTTTAAGATAATACAGGCTGTATAAAATATAAATATTGTCCACCTTATGATGTAGGCTGAGCTGTATGAACGCAGCATCAGAGCCACAGACAAGGTCTGCGCCTTAGTAAAGTGAAACTGATCAGAGTGTCTGTCTTCTCTGATGAATATTGTACAATTTCACTAATTTACAGAAATTTAACAGCCATCAATTCCTGCATTCTTTACGTCCTGCTTATGCTGCAGCAAGAGTATTGTTTTTGGTCTGAATTATAGATTTTAATTCTATTTTAAAGAATTATTTCGGAATTGTGACGTGAGTCTGCAATGCTGCAATCTCTACCCCCGTCACAGGAGCGAGCAAAGTCTCCAGGCTGAAATCACCTCGGTTAAGTGAAAGTGTTTATATCCTGCTTTGTAGTACAGGTGCTCTGTCACAGGGAAAGTTTGATTAAGTGAAGCTTGCTAACGGAGAGATATCCCAGATATACTTATCCAGCTTCGTAGTACAGGCCCTACAAGATACTAAGATTGAGTGTTTATATGATGAATTTTGGGTACATTGTGACAAAATTGAATTAAAGAATGTTTTGATACTGACGCTAGATGCCAAACTGTCAACTCAAGTAAACAACCAAAAATAAAATCGTCGACATCGTCCTTGTCTTACCAGCAGAATCTCGATGCAGCCGAGGATGTACATGGCTCCAGCAAAAGTGGTGCCCAAGTAGAAGCAGATGCCAACGGCGCCGCCAAACTCCGGCCCAAGGGAGCGAGAGATCATGTAATAAGATCCTCCAGCTGAAAGTCACACACACTCAGTAACACAGAGACGCGTATAGGTAAAAGGAGAGTGACGTGTGCTCACCAGGTACGACTCCGTTGGTAGCTATAGCACTCATGGAGATAGCCGTTAGCATGGTCTGAAAATAGAAGATGGTAGAGAATTCACAGAGAATTTAACCAAGCTTTTTTTTTTATTCCTAATGAATAATACAGTCAAGGCGATCACACATCTAAACTGCTCAATGTGACTCAGGTTTAACATCTCTGTAGTCAAGTGAATTGAACTCTGACATCATGTAATCACGTCCTGCTGAGAACGAATGTTAGACTATGTGCAGGAAAGGGATTTTTAAGTCTTTTTGCTGATAAATCATGAAACTCAACATTTAGATGTTTGTAAACCATAAAAAAACAGTTTTCAGGTTCATTTCAAGCTTGTCTGACTTTGACACAAATGGCATGAAGGTGCTTAGATCAGATTAGAACAGTTTAGAAGTGATTAAAGCTCAGAAAAAAAAACCTAAAGCAGGTGTGTCAAAATCATTCTAGCACAGGAGCCAAATACAGAGCAGTTTGATCTCAAGTGGATCGCAGGTTTAAGGCGAGGAAAACAAACAATTGCAGCACGGGGACCCTGTGAGCCCTGCAAATATTTCATTGTATTTGTGTAATTGGAGGGGCTGAGATATTTCTACAACTGACCGAGTTGGTAATTAATACAAAGATTGATGTTTTCCCTGTCATTTTCACTTTCTTCTGGGGGCCGAATGGGATGCTCTAAAGGGCCGGATTTGGCACATGGGCCTTGAGTTTGACAAATGTGGCCTAAAGTTACAACCAACGAATATAGACAATTAAAAAACTCAAGATTAAGTTTGATCACCTGTTATAGCATCACTCACTACAGATTAAATGAAACTCTAAACACAAATTATGTACATTGTTAATATGCAAATGCCTCATTTACAGAACAGCTGATCAGCTGTCATATTCAGTCATTTCAGATGGAAAGAACTGAGGCAACAACAGAAAGTTAAAGGATGAGATTAAATTTACATTTTAAGATTGTACCTCCATCTTTCTGGTTTGGTTTTAGGAGAATTTACCAAAAGCAGTGAAAGACTATCAGCATGGTGAAAACACAGCTTTAACACATTAACACATGCAGGTTTTACTTACGGTCGAACAACACATGAAGACAATAACAAAAGAGCCGAGGACGCCTCCGACCCCGACCATCCACGTCATTCGTAGAAACAAAATTACCCCAAGAATGTTCTGAATACATGGTAAGTAGACTCCCATCAGAGTGCCGAGCTGAGGCGCCTGCAAACAAAGAGCAAAGACAAGGTGAGTTTGAAATTTTACTTTCAGCTAATTGGAATGATCTTAATTTGAAGTTCAGCTTTTAGCTGGAGTGTTAAACATATGGCCCGCAGACCACAACCAACCCAGCAGCGGATGCAAAGTGTTTATACAATAAAACAAACTGCTATTCCTCATTTATGGACAGGGGGTTGCACTGTTTTAGTAAATTACATAAAAAAACACAACATAAAAAGGAGGTGAACAACAGATGGCAGCAAAAGCTCATGAACTCCCTGAGTCTGAAGAGAAGAACTGTCTGTAAAAGGAAATTCTACCTTAATTAATTCAAACTTGTCCTGGATTTACCCTCTGTGATAGTCTTAATATGTCAAATATCTTTTGTGAATAAAGAAACAAAAAAAAACAGTTATAATAATATTAGTAACAATACTAATATCTTTGTATTGACACGTTGTTTAATAGTTAGACAGACTACTATATTAAATTTTTCAGTTCCATACCTTGCTGTGATTAAATGTTTAAAGCCTACCAAGATTCACTGTAATCTTATACTGTATACTTGTTTTCCCTCATGTCTGCATACTTTGTCATAAGTTAATAATACATGTGGTCCAGTCCTTTTGCCACAGATATACTTGTTTTATTCTTGCAAAAACAAAATTATGTTTATTTATTTTTGCCTTATTGTGGGGAAATTAAACCAGACTTTATCAGTGTGAAAGTAATAAAAAAAGGAGGGCTGTGTTACACTTGCATGAGAGGGGGAAATACTGTGCAAGGGAAAAAGAGTTAGGGAGAACGTTGAAAAAAAAATGGTTAAAGCAAAGCCATTTTAGTCGTGCTGCTGATATTATGTAAAGAAGTGGAGTCTGCTGTGCCAGTAGTGACAAAAGATAATAAGTAGCAAATATCCTACTGCTCAGACATAATGAGATAAAGGTGAACAGAGGGAGTGAGTGTGCTCTCATAGGTGTGACACAGTCATGTCTAAGCTGTGCCAATGTAAGTTGTCCTGAAGCTTCAAACAAGCCCGTGCACCCACAATAGCCGCTACTGAAAGCCATCGCATTGACCCGTACCAAAAGCCTCCCACATGTGCTTCTACATGACTATTTTGTTAGTTTGTTTGTCTGTCATTTTGTGTGATTTAGTTTACAGTTTGTGTGTCTTTGGAGCTATTCTGTCATGTGTTTTTGTAGTCATTTTGCTTGTTTAAGTAGTTGTTGTGTCTGTCTTTGTTGTCATTTTGTGTTTTATGAGTCATTTTGTGTATTTTTTTTTATTTTTTTGTATGGTTTTGTGTACTTTGTGCATTTTGCTGTCAATTTGTGTGTTTTGGGAGTTGTTCTGTGTTATATGTCGGGCGTTATATTCCTTCCAACTTCTTGAAATATAATTTTTTGGGTTTAGGGGGGTTTAGGGGGCCCCCGGGTCGTTAGCTGCCCATGTCTGCCTTCGGCCATGAAAGATTCTATTAAATTTGGGAGGGGATCTGCATCAACATAATGATTCTGGGTAATTTTGAAAAATGAAAAATATCCCTCTCTCATTATTGGCGAAATTTCAAAAATTCATATCTTGGTTTGTAATTGAACAATCTTCATGAAATTCTTCCAGATTGTGCATTTCATTTGGATTTTGTTGTATAATTTTGACCTATCGTATGGTTTTTATTGCTGATGGAAATTTCCTTCAAGCCTTAAAAGTGTGAATGACCATGATACCATAATCAGGATCACCGATCCAGATCATTGCTAATATCTTGCAAAGAAGATTTTTGGCGCTTAACGGAGGTTTGTGCTCTCTGAGAAGCACCTGTTATACTTACTTTTGTAAATAAATTTCATATTGTTCATATTAAGCAGTGGCTCAGTCCGTAGGGACATAGGTTGGGAACCAGTTCAATTCCCAGTGCCTATACCAAAAAAAACTTGTTCTAGTTACAGAAGAGGTGCCAGGGCACTTCTCGAGCACTGCCGAGGTGCCCTTGAGCAAGGTACCGAACCCGAACACTGCTCCATTCATTGTAAAGCGACTTTGAGTACCCAGGAAAGAGCTATGTAAACTTGATGTATAATAATATAAATAATGCTCATGAAAAAAGCTCCGACACTGCAAACACAGACCTGAGCCATTGTTTTAAGAATGCCCTCTTATATGCAATAAAACAAAGGTGTTAGGTTTACAGGAGAATATACCATGACTTAAATAAGTATGAAGTATGAATTAAACTAAAAATGAGTGTGAAGGTGGTACATCTGGTAATCAGCCCTCTGCAAAGATAAAGGTTGTTCTGTGGTTGTCAAGTAGGAAAATAATCCTGATTTCTGACTTGCGGCAGGTATTTGTTTAGTTTTATGTTTTCTGAAGACACACACACACAGGTTTCTATTTATACATGATTAAAACCGTCTGAAGAAATCAGACGTTTTGGACTCATGCTGATTGCAGATGTGGCCTCGGGTTTGATTTGGAGCTGAATGTTGAAAGTGACTGTGGTGTCTGTTAGCTCAATGATGCTAGCATAGCGAGCTCGTTGGCGTGATTCAAGGAGAAAGTCTTTGTGTTGTACAGATGCTTCCTACATGTGCTCGCTGATAAACTCGACTCTTCCATTGACTTTGAATGGTCAGAAGATAAGGGGAAAAAAAGGAAAATAGGAGGTTCAAAGGATTTAAAGGATCTAAGGATCAGCAATCTTGTTCAGAAACACTTCTTGTTATTTTTGGGTGAAATGTTTGTTTGAAAGGTTTGGTGCTGGGACGTGGGTGGGGGTTTAGGGTTGATGTTGGTGGTGGGGTGCGCTGGGTCCTTGGCTCCCTAAAACTGGTATTTGAGATTAATGTGTCTACGGTTAAGCCCAGTACAAGTTTATCCCACAGCCCAAAACATGCCAGTCCGTCCATGACCAAAGTTTGTGCAAGATCCACTTCTGCGACCCCAGGTGCCCCCCCCCCCCGGGCCCAAAGAAGCCGCCAGGCCAGCAGAAAAAGTGAGGGCCAAGGAGCCCCGGGCCACCCCCCCACGACCGAGCACCCCCCAGACACCGCAGAGATCACAGGCTGAGAGGCAGCCCCCACACACACACCCGCGAAAGCCCCAAGGTGCTGAGGGCCCAGCGCACCCTGCCTCCGACCCCAATCTCAGCACACGCCACCCGCCCCAGATGACCCCCGATCCCCAATGGAGAACCACTTACCAATCCCCTGTGTGAATGTGTGTTTAGAAAATGCAAAATTCTCACAAAGTCCTTCAATTTTCTTCAGTCTTTACATAATAATTCCCTTAATTAAATGGAAATTGGTCACAAAATCTAGGAAATTAAAGTGAATATCCTCTCCACTTATTGCTTGGATAAGGTCGGTTTCTTACATATTTTATAATTTATGTATATTTAGAAATGTAAACTAGGGCACATTAATGTTGAAATTGCCCATTTTACTGCTTAAAATCTGTGGCCCACTTTAGATCAAACTCCTCCCATTTGGACCCTGAACTAAAATGACTCATAACTTAGGCGTTAACTTTGATACTGACTTATCCTTTAACTCTCATATTAAGCAATACTTAAGAACAGCCTTCTTCCAGGAATATCTTGGCCCAGAGTGATGCTGAAAAACTAATACATGCATTTGTTACATCTAGACTAGATTATTGTAACTCTCTACTGTCAGGATGTCCCAGTAACTCACTAAAAAGTCTATTCAGAATGCTGCAGCCAGGTTATTAGCAGGTACAAGCAGGAGAGAGCATATCTCTCTAGTATTGGCTTCCATTCATTGGCTTCCTGTAAAATCTAGAATAGAGTTTAAAATCATCCTGTTAGCATACAAAGCTCTACATAGTCAAGCTCCTGTATATCATAAAGACTTGTTAGTGCCCTATCGTCCGGGCAGAACACTCCTTTCTCAATTTGCTGGTCTAATAGAAGTTCCAAACGTGTCTAGAAGTAGAACAGGAGGCAGAGCGTTTAGCTACCAGGCTCCTCGCCTTTGGAGCCAGCTCTCAGTCTTAGTACGGGAGGCTACTACTCTCTCCACCTTTAAGGCTAAACTTAAAACCTACTTATTCGCTAAAGCATATACTGTGTAACAGCGTTAACTTGATCAATAGAGCAGACATGGTCTCCTCTGTAATGGCCGCATCTACAAACCATGGCGATGCCGCTAACTTAACCACTAGGAACAAAGCCCTAAACCGTGCAGCAGACCTGCTAATAGGGTATCATGTTTTTCTGCAGTCTGTGCCTTCTCCTCGCTCTTTTCTGTTTCAGGTGTCTTGAAGCTGGAGCTGATAGTTCCTGACCGGTGGTTCACGGTTCAACTAGTCTGGGACACTCTGATGTTTTATCTAATAATAATAATAATAACAATAACAATGCATCAATTTTATATAGCGCTTTTTTGGACACTCAAAGACGCTTTACAGAATTAAGGGATTATTCTTTCACTCCACACTTAGTCGAAGCAGATGGCTGCCAACTCTGATCCTGGTTCTGCTGGAGATTTCTACCCATTGTTTCTTTCCCCCGTCATTAAATGCTTGTTCATGTGGATTTTGTTGGGTTTTTTCCTTCTTATTACAAATTTTATTATTTGATAGCGCTTTGAGATTACTTTTGTTGTAACTTGCACTATATAAATAAAGTTGAATTTATTTGTGCTTTAAAGTAAGCTTGCAGTGATCCTTCAGGTCAAGGGTTTGTTATCACTGATAGAGACTAAATGGCTGTCCCAGGTTTATGTTGGTGCATGTCGTATAGGATTCATTCCCATGCTGTACTATACCTTGACAGGTTTCTTGGACGGCGGCCGTGTCCCGTCCTCGTTGTTCTCGGCCTCTTCGTGCTCTTTGCTGCCCGTGGGCAGGTTGGAGTAGTTTGCCAATGTGCTGAGCAGAGACGACACCATCGGACTGGTATCCATCTCCTCCTGCAGCCGGAACACATAGATCAATTATAAATGAAAATATTTAAACACCAGGATGTCAATCATTAATCAAGGAAAGGTCGTCACCTCAAACAGAGCCATGTTATTGCCGTCATACTGCAGGTTCTTTTCCACGTCAAGGTCTGCACTGCTGTTGATGAAAGGACTGCTTTCTTTAGGGTTTCCATCATCTGAAAGATAGAAAACCAGCAGTTTGACATGCTGTGTATATACAAATGTAGAAAAGTATGGTTGGCTTTGGTTTTGTTTTGGAATAAAGTGTTTTTTAGTCCATGCATAGTAAAGGGCTCTCTATAAGGGCAGTTTTCTAGCAAAGAAGAGACTAAACATGCTGTACATGTTTCTCCTACCCTGCTTCCTAGGGTAGGAGTAATTAAAATACAGACAGATGAAACAGTGTTTTTATGACAGGAAAATCTCTAATCAAAATACTACTAGGGATGTCCCAATACAACTTTTTCATTTCCAATATGATACCAATATTGCTGCCTTGCGTATCAGCTGATACTGATATTGATCCGATATCAGCATGAATCATACATACTTTTATTACTTTTTATTTTTCTTTAATGAAAAAATAATAATTACTTATTTTGTATCGTGTCATGGGCTGAAAAGGTTGTGAACCCCTGCTCTATGGTCTCTAAATAGAGCGCAAACTCACACACATGACAGCGCCACTGCCGCCTACAGTAGTAGATGTGCAATTACACTTTAGTACAGCAAAAAAAAAAGCATGTTCCCCAGGGTCACACAGTCAAAACAGTATGATCTCCACAAAATATTTAACTGTTTTTTTTCAAGAAAGAAAATGTTTAACATTAAAACCAGAGTGAAAAACATTTCAAATGATAATTTATAACATTGGTAAAGTCTCTTACCGGTAACAGCCATTTTATCATTTATCAATTTAAAATTTTAAAATACACAAATATTGTTTGTTTAACTTCTATATACTCAGATCGGTAAGAGAGCTATTCTGAAGTTATCGTTGTGTCTTTTTTCCTTCCATTTTGCAGCCTCATCATATTTGATAATGATTTCATCAAACTGTTTCCTGTATTGTACATGCATACATTCACTGTTGATAAATGAAGTAAATATACTATTACGGACTATAAGCAACAACAGGTTTTGCGATGCCACGCTCAGGAGATATGTCTTTGCTCCTAATGCTAATGCTAATGCTAATGCTAATGCTAATGCTAATGCTGATGCTAATTGAGGTTTCATGTAGTTCCAGTGTGGTCTGCCACTACAGAGTCTGCAACTCTCTTGTAGTTGAAGCTATCCTCAGCTTTGGGGTTAACTCCCTTGCTTCACAGCAGTCATTGAGTATGATATGGGACTCCGGTTTATTCAACAACTGCAACGTTTATTTTGCCAATCACTAAAAATGGCATACAGCTTATAATTGATCTACTTCGGTCACACTTCGGTCCCTCACTCAGGTTGAGCGACCAGCACATTCATTCGGAGTTAAAGGGCAACGCATCCACACACACACACTGACAACAAATGTTATGTTCAGGTCCTGCATGGAAATTCTTCAACTCTTCCACTCCCTCACAGTCACAAGGCTGTGTTTAGGTCCCGAAACATCATACCGTTTGATTTTCCGTGAGTCTGTATCAGGTAGTACCGAAGGAATTTGTTCGGTACCTAAAAAAAACAACGTGAATTCATATGATCAACCCAAATTTCATGATCGTGAAAAGTCTATACGCTACCATGGCATCTATCGGATGCCTTTAATCTCATCAAACCAGTGTGAATTATGTAAATGAAGCACCTCCTTGAGTAATCACTACGTTCAGTGTTACCGCCCCAACGTCACTTTTGACAGTAACTAGTACTGTAACGCAATATATTTCTAAAGAAATAACGCCGTTACCGTTAGAATATGGTCTTTTGTCCGTTACTTTGCTAGCTGCAGTGTACTTCCTGTTTACAGTGGCGCTACATATTTTCGCGGGATGCCGTGCCAAACACGGTAAAACAGTAGAAGAAGAAGCATTGTCAGCGTGTCTCTGTTTACATCACGTGCGGCAATCATGGCGAGTCAAGGACGAGCTTCTCAGAGTGGAAATACGTGCATTATTTTTGTCTCCAAAAGATGCATCAGTGAAGCTAAGCTAACATTGTGGCTGGATTTTAACGGACTGTGACTGTTATCCAGGGACAGGTCAGCCAAACTACTGCATGGTATGTTGTTGTAAATAAGAAGCATGTCGCTGCTGCTGAGTCACCGCTAACAGCAGCTCATTAGCCTGATATGTTTAGCATTGTGTAGCTGAGGAAAAAAAACAAAAATGCTGCAAATTTGTTTTTCCACATTAATTTTCAACAGCAGAATGTGCACCTGGAATATGCACAGTTTACTTTACATTATTGTGCTAAGGCTGAAAAATTACTGTCTTCATTTTGGAGCGGCTGTTTTGTGCTTTATATGCACATCATTTATGGTTGTTTTATAGCAGTTGATCAATAGTGAATTATATTATTACAGCATTAATATGAAGCTGTATGGACACGAATGACCCAAAATAAATAACACATTCTTTAATTTTAAGTAACTCAAATGTTACTTTTTCCAGTAACGCATTACTTTTTGGGGTAAGTAATCAAAATAGTAACTGAGTTACTTTGTGAATGAAGTAACTGGTAACGGTAACTAGTTACTTTTTTTTGGTAACTATCACAACACTGACTACGTCACAATTTATCAAACATGTCGACCTCCACAAGTGTGAGTTTAAAGTACTTTTTATTGAATATGCAGCTTCTACATCACTTCACATTTGTATTAGGAAAGGTCACATAGAACACCCGACAATGACAAAATAAATGAAAGTGCTCGTGCAGCGCAGACTTTCGAAAATGGCCAATTTCGTTCTTAACCGTTTCCATCGCTGACAAAATTTGTCATAATCATAGTTACTGGATCTACGGATGTCAGTTAGATAAAATACAGCTAAATGGGGTTTTCCATGTCAAAATTGGTAAACTTCAACCTGCTGCCAAATCCACATTCTGGATCGGATCCGTACGGTACTCAACATTTTGATAGCGGTCACAACTCGACATCAATCCACCAAATTTGAATGAAATCAAAATCTATTTAAACTCTATAGGAATATTCCAAAGTCGTAAATGGGCTGTCCAATGTTAATTTCCAAACATCAATGAGTCAGCAATCTGGATCAGATACGGATCCTGTTTGGTCAGATGCTACATGTCATAGCCTTACATCATCCTGCTAAATCTTGAACAAATCGATGAAAATCTGATGGAAATATGAGTGTTGGAAATTTTGCCCTTTGTTAAAGTTAGGGAATTTTGCAATTTTTCATATTTTTTTGTGACCTTGGTCTTCAACCTACCTTCACCAAAATTGAATGCTCTCATCTGTGCCCAAAAAAACAATTCACAGAAAAAAAATTGAAGTGGATTTGTCAAAAATTGAGGACACTATTGTGTACACAAACAGACAAACAAACAAACAAGCATGACCATCAAAGCATTTAGAACTGGTATGAAATGTCATTCTTCTAGTAGTGCTGGTTGCTTTTTTTTATTTTAGTCACCATTCTTCTTACTTTTGAACATTGTGATTACTAAAGAAATGGAAATGTCTTGTTATTAGTTCTCTCGCAGCAGGAAACACTTTAAACCCTGCTGGGTTTCGGCCTCTCGAGCCTCACAGAGTTTCTCCAAAACATTTTAAAGTTAGTCACGCAACAGAAATTTTATTTCACTGCCAGAAAAACAGCAGTGGTACATCTCTACAGGCTGCCCTGAGTTAGTGCCCAGAGAGGTGCAAACTGTGTACTATGTAGTGTTGTAGAACAAACATCACTCATTACATTCCTGCAGATGAAAAGCTGAACTCTCATTTCCTTTGTTACACTTTTTCCTCCTGAAGTCAACAAGTCATTCATTTGCAAGCTGCAGCAAATTACTTTTGTGACTAGAGATTCCCCATCCTCTTCATTTAGTCTGCGTGTGACCTTAGAGCAGAGGTCAGAGGTCAAATATCTGCTGATGATCCATCCCACTGTGATTGCGCAACCCATCAGTCCTCAGTGATTTGTTCAGCTATTGTGTTCACTAAAGTATCTGATTACATTACTGCTGTGCTGCATGCTGTCACCCTTCCATTTTCCGTTTCAAAATTTCCTTAATTCAGTTTCAAAGTTTACCCTTTTTTCTGTTATTCCACTGTTTTCATTTCATTAGCTTTTCATAAATTAGATTTCATTACTGGCTATAACCCTCTTTTTGTTTTAAATCGAGCCAAAAATGCTCAATACGGTTCGTTGAGGTAGCCATTGTTATGTATTTCCTGTTTTTTCGCTACAGTAGTGCGCCAAAAGCAGATGCTAAAGTCACGCTAGATTACGTAGCGTGAGATTTGACATGCCAGTTCGTTTTTGCTACACATGCTAAAGAGATAAATCTGATGTCATAAGAAAGATAATAAACATTTAAAACAAAGACTGATTCCGACGTTGACCAATATTACATTTAATAGCAAATGTCAGCCAAAAATATTGCCCATCTCTGGCAAAAAATTTAAATATCATATTTAGCTAGAGAATGCATGGTTGATTACTTTTGTATTATTCATTGTTTTTACAAGAATCATTTTCAGTTTAAATCTCTCCTCTCCCTTTAGCATCAAATACGTCAAAACAGACAAATATTAAAATTAAAATGTATTCTAACTAGTGCTGTCAACAGATTAAAAATAATTTGCCATTAATGAATTATGCTCTGTGATTAATTAATCTAATAATCTCTTTTTTATACTCACCTAAAAATTGCTGAGAAAACTTGAGATATTTAATTTAAATTACATTATTGTGGCAGATTGAAACATTAATATATAGCAAAGTGGACTAATAAAGTCATTTATTATTTTTAACAGACGTGGAACATTTCCATTCTTCTGTATGTGAGACTATAAAGGGCTGCTGACACCTTTAGTTTAGACCATCAGGGGAAAATTGATCTCCAAATATTAGAAAACAGAAATGAAATAAAACATCAGGTTCAAATGTAGTGCTCTAAGTTAGCACATTATAAACAGTAAGAATCATTTTCTGATCAACACAGTTATTGAACATCAAACTTGTTGCTTGTTATTAATAAAATAAATAAAACAGACCCATCAATCACAGTGCTGTAAATTAACACATCAAAATTAACATTGTTCATCACAAAGCACTGTAATAACATCAAGTAATCCCTTCTTGTAGTAGTAGCCCACATCCTCTACCAAGAGTGGCTGACTGTCCACTACAATCATTTATTTACTCACTTTGTTCAGTTGTCACTCATGGATTTATTCATTTTGGCTCTGAACCTTTTCATCTGGTCAACTGTGTCATTACAGTACCGTCCGAAGGCCCGCTGTCCATGCAAGCTGCTACATAGTTAGCATTGAGGTGGTAGAGCTGGGCTTTAGTTTTTTATCTGGTGTCTTTTTTCACTAGAATGTATGAGCTAAAAGACTCCTCAGCTTCTACCATTGCAGCCGGTGCTTCAGTATTTATGGGTATACCGGGAACGTGTGCAATGAAAAAGGTTCCGCGCTTTGTGTGCAAAAAAAAAAAAAAATTGTTTTTTAATTTTAATTATTAGTAAGTAATGGATAAATAAGGATAAATAATTAGATTATGTAACTTTTTGAATAATGTTTTTATTAACTCTGTGCAGTAGACATTAAAGGGTGGCGCATAGCTGCCATTATGGTGGAAAAAAGCATCTGTCTCCTCTGAAAACAACAAATATAGTATCAAACTGTTAACGAATGTTTAAAAATGCATTAACTAATGTTAAATAAGGGACCCTTATTGTAAAGTGTTACCAATAAGTCTTTTATTACACAGATGTTCTGATAAAGATGGGAGCCATGCTATGACTACTACTAGATGCAGTTCCCTTGTAAACAAGGATTGAGCTACTTTATCTGTAGTGATGTCTATGAAAACACAACAACTACAAATCTGCTTAATACTTCAACACATGACTTCTCTCTGCCCCCGAGGACGCACAGTCACAGCAGATGTTCAGTGAATATTTAGAGATTAAAGGTTTAGTTTTGTTGTCTGACTGCACTGTAGAGTCTCGTAATTCTACACAGGTAGGAAAGCGGTTGCCACTGCTTTTTAAAAAAATACCTTTTCTCAACAGGAAACCCCCTTGGTTGGAGGGGAAACACGCTCTCACAGCTGTGAAAAAACTTCTGTGCTTTTTTGTGAAATGTGACCCAGCAGGCAGGTCTAATCCTTCATGAAGAAAGGGATTTGGCAGCCATTTGTCCTCCTGAATGCAAGAACATCTCAGGATGCTTTTTAGCATCTGTTGTCTAGCCATGACTCGATGAAAAAAGCGTTTTATTGCAGGTTTATAATGAATAGGATCTGGATTAACATCTACTTGAAGGATGCGTATTCATCCTATGACGCTGTTTGCCATTGCAGAGTGGAGTGAAAAGCATTTGTATTGTTCTGATGAATGTCAGAGAAGCCTGATGGATTAGTTTAAACCTCTGACTTCTAGTCTAGTCAGTAAAATACTGTTTTGCTTGTGACGTGAGCACCTGGAAAAAGTATTTATTTTGGTATTATACTCTGGCTTCAAAGCTTTTAACAGCACAGCATTAGATCTGCTTACTCAAAGTACGGTGCAGTACTAATCTGACGTCATTGCAAAGGAATTTTCACATTTCAACACCGTAATAAATAGAAAATTCATGGACCAAAATCATTATGTGGCAACTTCCTTACTTTTTATTATTTTAATCAAAGGTACTCTTTTTCTCTACTGCGTACAACTGAGAAGGAGATTTAAAATCATATTATTGTTGTTTTAATGTTTTTATTGCTATTTTTCAATGTTTTTACTGCTGATTTTAATGTTATTCTTTATTTTTTTTCTTTCCTTTTTGACTGTTAAATGTTTTCTGTTGCACTTTTTAATCATGTAAAACATGTTGAATTGCCTTGTGTATGAAATGCGCTATACAGATAAATGTGCCCTGCCTTGCCTTGCCTTAATCAATAAAAACGTTTATCATTACAAGCAGAAAGCTGATCTGAAAACCTTGGATGCAATGACCTTAGTCTCATACTCACACTGGAAATCCAAATCCGCTGTTCTGCATTTAAACTCCTCTCAGGCAGGTCATCATACATCATCACATTCATTCTATACCATACTGTATATGGAGCAGCGTCATCATTAGACTTCTGTTTCTATGTGGCTGCAGCAGAATGATAGAGCCGGAGCCTGAAAACATGACTCATACTTTAATAACTGTTAGTTTTTAAGAATAGTCAGCACTTTTAAATGTCCGGAATTATGAACCCCAGATTTAGAACACTATCAGCGGGTGATTTTTACTGAGCAAATGTTACATATTTACATTATTTTCATGAAGTTGTGTTTGTCAGAGTGTAGTGGATTCAGTGTTTTCTCTGATGTTTTTAGAAGGTGTGGACCAAAGACCAACTTTCAAGTTTCATCTTTTTTTTCTAAGAAGTTTTTGTTCTTACATTGCTAATTTTTTGAGAGATTTTGGTTGATATTTTTAGAGTCCACCCATGGTAGTTTTTTTCATTTTGTTAGACATGGCATAGTTGAAAATAAAGGAACACAACTGTAATTTACTTTTTATTGGGTATAATATATCAGAATCAGAATCAGAATTTTGCTTATGTTACAGCCACAGAAAATAATCACAAATAAAAGAATAAAACGTTTAACAAAGACGAGAGAAAGAATAAACGTTAAATAAGTGTAAAATGAAGTAAAAAAAAATAGGGATCAGATACACACACATTACAGTAGTAGAAAATAAAGTAGGATAGATAATAATAATAATAATAATAATAATAATAATAATAATAATAATAATAATAATATACAAATTGTATACAAATATGATTCAGATATTTACAGATATATGGAGTAAAAATCACCTAGTGATAGGGATGGTGTTACTAATTTTAACGATAGTGTTCTAGTGTTAATCTTCCCAGGCAGAAAATATGCTCCATGGCCTGGTCTGCCTGAGTATAATCAATAAAAATATCTATAGCCAAGTAAAGGAGTTGTAAGTGCAAAAGAAAAAAATAGCTTTTTTTCTGAAGTAAAAACACAGGAAAAACACTTCATTTCAGAAGAAGATTGACATGCTGAAGTGTTGAGCATGGTTTATATTCACATTTGTAAGGTATCAGATTCAAATGTGTGTGAGAAAGCTCAGTTTACCGTAAACAGCCTGTTAGAGAAGCTGAACTGCTGCAGCAATAAAATCATTATTGTATTTATGTCATGACTTCATTAGTAATGTGTGGGTCACCTCAGCACAAAACCACGCCCTAAGAATTTAATGGTGTAGTAACAATGTGAGGTTTGACTTTGTTGAGGTTTTTATAAAAGAATGCAAAGCTTTATTTTGTTAAATGTTGGATTTTGTTTTCTGTGTCTTATTATGTGAGTGTTAATGTTCATTCTGTGCCAGTGTGGATTTCTTTCTGGTTACTTTGGTACAAGGACCCAATAAGGAGTGACAGACTGAAGAATGAGTGATAAATAGTTATCCATCCTTCATCCTTCATTTTAACAGATTTTAATCCAGATTAGAAATTAATTTTTTACATTTGAACTCGATCTCTTGCACCATAAATAGATGAATGAAATAGACGTTTACAAATGGCACGGAGCAGTGTGTGCGTCACTTCCACTGTTTAGTGTAGTTACACTGACTGTTTTTTTTCAAAGGTACGGGTTTGTGTCACATTTAAAAAGTTGTGCACATCAATGTTTTAAAAGCCTGTGATGCAGCGCAACATGAAAATGGTATTGATCATCAAGAAAGGAATCAATAGTTGATTGATAAAAAGACTATGTAAAAAAAAAAAAAGACACCAAGTTGTCAAATTTCTTTTCAGTAAGGTGCTGTAGAGGGTTGGAGTCAATTATAATTGTAATCACGTAATTCACAAGTAATTACAATTATGATGTTTTGAACATGAGACTTTGTGTGTTCTGGTGTTGGAGATGGACACTAAATAAACTCATTCATAAAAGCCCAAATAATTATATAACCAGGTTAGATTTTACCACAGAACATTACTGTACTTACAGTAGGTATTTGAGCACTGCAAATGTTTCTACATATGGAATTCAAACCCAATGAATAATGCATTCAAGAATATTTCAAAAACCCAATAGGCCTATGTAGCAAATATGACAATAGTCTGTCTTGGCTAATGAGGCTCATGAAGACTGTGAGCAGTAAATGTAAAAAATAAAAAAATAAAAAACTGTTGAAATGAAACATCTACACATATTAGGAGTTTTATGTCTCAACCGAAACTTCATGTTTTTGACAACTGAATAATTTAATCTCCGGCTCAGGCTGGACGTTTCACCCAAGTGAGTGAGTGTGCTGTCACGTTTGGACAAGCTGTGATTAAGTCTCTAACCACAACCTCCACACAGAAATGTTTCTCAGGCAAGCACAGAGCATTCCCACTGTGAGACAGAAATATTACACCACAAATCCAGGTCTCACTGTGAATTAGCAGCAGGAAAGAATTATATGTGTCTGTTTGTGGCTCAGGTCAACCTGAACTGAAGCAATATTGACTATAGTTTTATACCGTAGAGAAATACATGCACAAAAATTTACTCAAATAAAGAAAGACTCTTTCAAATGAATCCTTCTAAGTGGGTCCTCCACCGTTTTTACAAATGTGGCCTAAAATCTTCTAAATGTACTTATTAGAAGATCTATACCTAACAAAATGCCTTATTTTGCACAAAATTTGTTTTATTGACTAAAATAGGACCATTTGATAGCCTTTTTCCGACATCTTGAAATCATGTGATTGATGATGTCACACGGCCCCACTGCCTGTAAACATCCAGTTTTCTATGGGAGTGAAACTTTCAGCCTGCTTTTTAAATCATTTAGCAGCTTTTTCACTCAAAATGCCAATTTGTGCTGCTTTTAGTTGCTCTAAATAATCAGGAAAAGTTAAAGATGCCAATGTTAAACTTTTTTGTTTACCAAAAGAGAATAATAAACAGACTGTTCAAACTCTGCTGTTCGACGGTAGACAATGAAGCAGAGAAGAAGTGCTCTCCTAGGGAACTTTTACTCCCCCTTAAAAAGTAATTACAGACTGCTGAAAACACACACACCATGATAATAGAAGTCATTTTGGGTGGGAGTCCTTCAACAGTTTTGTTTTTTCGGAGGTTTACATTGGCATCTTTAACTTTTCCTGATTATCTAGAGCAACCAAAAGCAACACAAATTGGCATTTTGAGTGAAAAAGCTGCTAAATGATTTAAAAAGCAGGCTGAAAGTATCACTCCCATATAAAACAATGGGATGTTTACAGACAGTGGGGCCGTGTGACATCATCTATCACGTGATTTGAAGATGGCGGAATACAGGCTCTAAAACGGTAAAGTAGTCCCATTCTGTAAAGTTAATAAAACAAATATTGTGCAATATATTGCATTTTTTAAGGCATAGATTTTCTAATAAGGTTTTCAATCACATTTGTAAAAACAGTGGAGGATCTATTCATGGATGACTCTAGGCTTTCCAAAGAAAGCGATAAGTAATGAAGTAATTAAGCTCTATCCTAGTCCAACTTCACTATTACTGTGACTCTTGATTTGATGCAACATGACGTCACCTGCGACCCCCGATCAGGGTCAAACTAGGTGTAATCAGGTCAGGAAGGCTGGATGGTTGAAGACGTTAATGCTAAAAACAGGAAACTATCAGTTCTTTGCTGTTGTGACAAGGTGACCACAGCACAGAGATGAAACGCGACGGGGCAGATTTGTCCCTTTGATGTGACATGGCTATTAAAAAATGGGCAGTTTATACCAGCTTTTAAAAGCTTAATGGGGACGAAGGCTCAAAGGGATTATCCAGCAGCTGCTAGGACCACAGAGGAGGCAGAAATGAACACACACACACACACACACACACACACACACACACGCACACACACGCACACACACGCACACACACGCACACACACACACACACACACACACACACACACACACACACACACACACACACACACACGCACACACACGCACACACGCGCACACACGCACACACACGCACGCACACACACGCACACACACGCACACACGCACACACGCACACACACATGCACACACACACACACATACACTCAGATAAAGACAAAGTTTAGGCCTCATAGATCAATACATTTAAGATAATTTTCTCCAAAAAAACCGGTAAAAAGTTGAAATTGCTACTTGAAATTCTGGTTTAATGTCCACTGTAAAAAAGTTTTGTGCATTGCATTGTGGGATTTGGAGTCCTGCAGTCGGATGCATTGAAGTATTCTTATGTCATTCTTACCGTGATTTATTGTGTTTGCCCCCTAAAAAACACTGTTAAAACTGACTTCCCAAAATATTTTTGGTGTTTTCATTTTAATAACTACAGAAATGTGTTAAAAGTTGCAAATTAGAGTGTCCAAAAACAGGCAGAAAAAGTGCTAAAAAGTGTTCAAAGTGCCAATACTGGCTTAAAAGTGGCAGAAAAAAATATACAAATAATGGGCATGACAAATCCTGAATGAGGTGAAATTGAAAAAAATGACCTTGATATAAGGTGAAGAGGTTAAAAGTGACAATAATGGGTCAACATATGTGACATTAGGTGGGTAAAGTGGTGAAAAGGGTTTATAAGTGCCAAATGATGTCTTGAATGAGAGAAAATGTGCAGAATAGGCTCTGAAATGTGATAGAGAAGTGGCAGAAATGGGCGTAATGTAGCAAAAATGCATTAAAAGAAGCAAAAATATGGCAAGAAAAAGTAATGAAAATAGGTTAAAATATGACAAGTATGGTGTAGTTGCAGAAAAAGGGTAAAAATGAGTACAAAAAGGATCAAATTATTAAAAAAAAAAAAATGAAAGGGAACCCTTTGTACACTGAACAATGTAAAGAGGGAACTGGAAATCATTAAATACATCTGGTTTTCAAACATAATCTGAACACAAACAAAACATAAAATTTCAAACTCTCTTTTGTTCATCCCTCGCTCGCCCTGAAGTCAGTGTGTCAAACAGATTATTGTTCCTGCCTTTGAGCTTTAGCTGCTGATAAAGCTGAGAACGGCACGGATTCAGAGCAGGAAGTATCCACAGTAGCTGGAGGTTGGATTGATTTTTACTGTATGTAATTATTAACAATCTGAGGGTCTTTATGCATACATAAAACAATTACCATGTGTACAATGAAATAAAAAGAAATAAAGTTAAAACAAGTAGCTCTCATACTCTAAGTGAAACTGTTGAATGACTGTTCTGAAGATGTTTAAAGTAAACATCTTAAAATGCTTCCGTACATATATATGTTAATTTGTATTTATATCTCATAGATTTGCGACTTTAAATTATATTAAGTGTCAAACTCTAGGCCCGGGGGCCAACTCCGGCCCTTTAGAGCATCAAATTCGGCCTGTTCGAGAAAGCAAAAATTATTATTATCATTTCTTTTTACATTTTGTAAATTACCAACTGATTCAGTTGTAGATATCATTATCTCAGCCCCTACAAATACAAAAAAATATATCAAAATCCACAAAATTTGCAGAGCTCAGTTTTCCAGTTATACAGCAGTCATTTTTAATCTCTAATTGTTGAAAGAACTCTAAATTTTGATCAAATGATTTCACGAAATGTCCCCAAATCCCTAAAATCAGGGGAATTTATGTGAAGTTCTGCAGGGACTGATACGCTCATACTTTTATCATTTATACATGGACGTGCAAACTATAAAATCATAATATTCTCTTTTTCCCGCCTAAAATCTGTGGCCCACTTAAGCTCAAACTGGTCCGTATTTGGCTCCTGAACTAAAATGAGTTTGACACCCCTACTCTAGATTAATAATCTTCTGTGGGGTTCCTCAAGGCTCTGTTCTTGGATTACTTATGTTTAGCTTCTATATGCTTCACTTTGTGTTACTGCTTAGAAAAGAAGAAAATAAAACTGCTGGATGAGTAAAAACTTCCTTCAACTAAATAACTCAACTAAATCTCTGAAAGCCAAAGATCAAATTCCAACCATCGGCATTGATTGATCTGACATTTAGATGTCAGATCAAATCATTCACTAAATCAGTCCTCTACCACTTTAGGGACATTTCCACAGTGAAAAGTGTCAGGTCAAAGGTAAAGAAACTATTGGCTGAGGTTAGTTCATCTGCTGTGAGTAAAGTGTGACGTGCTGGCAGATGAGGAATGAGGGATTTGACCTGCTGAGTTTCATAATCACAATCTAAGATGAATCGGTGTGAGAGCGTTTATAGATCAGTGGGAGAATTAGAAGAGAGCTCCAACACTTCTCCCTCGTTTGCTCACTTCAAACTGTGTCTCAGAGCAAAAGCTTGAGTTATGATAAGTCGTGATTCATGGCTTGGAAAAATAATAAAGGAAGATTTGAGGCTTTTTGAGATTGAAAATACTTCTTACTGTTGGACTCTGTAAAGTCCAACAGGTGCTGTAGATATAACTCTTAATGCAATTACGTAACACCATCAACTACAGTATATGGAAGTGTAGAAAATAAACATAGTATTTACAATGCAGATCAAAGCTAAAGAGGATTAGATACTCAGTGAACAAAGAGTTTCTTTGATGATCAAAGCGATAGCAGCCTTTATAATGTTTTAAATTGGTTTAATAGCAGTACAAAAGGGTCAGGAATAGACCCAATCACAGCCTACGTCATCAATAAGATGCGTGCCATTGTGGAAACGGAAGCACTGCCTCGGACTGTTTACCCAGCATTGTCGACATCACACGAGAAAGCATAACGTAAATCTAACGCTGAACAGTCGCTTCAAAATGTCAGGTTGTTGTGTTTATGGTTGTTTGAACCGAAACATTCAACAGGGACTAAAGTTCCACCACATACCAAGGGGATCTCGGCCGTTTCAGAGCCACCGAAGGTGGCTTTGGCTTCAGGCTGCCATACAGGTGCAGTTTGCAGTGTGTATATAGTTCTGCGCTTTGTTGATTTGTTGGATTACTCACGCCTCATACATCCGTCTTGGTCTTCTTCCCTTGCCTTTGGCTGGGTGGGATTTCAGACTTTAGGACACAAAGATCTTCATCAATGTCGTGGTATCTCACCTTCTGTACATGTCCACAAATTACGTAGTCATACGCATCAACAGATTTGTATGCTCGCAGCTTTTCTCTTGTGTACACGCTAGGTTTTTCAACCAAATACAAGTAAATATCAGGCCACTGAATACATTCAGTAACTGTACAGGGATCTAGCAGCCGCTTGCCATTCGTTAAAGTGAGCTTTTTAAAGTAAGCTTTGCAATCTTTAACTGATAACGCACCAGCTTAGCTTGACAGACCTCCGCTAGCCACCATGCTTCCGTTGCCAGGATGCGCACGCAGCCGTCTGTGATTACTAAGAGTAAATGGGTCTATAATGTAAAATAAACATTTAAGTCCAGGTGCAATATCTGTTATCAATTGACAACCTGTCCAGGGTTTCGTCTACCTGGACTCCTGAATCTCTAAAGCTAACACATGGCTAATGCGGGGATTTAAAATACATTGAAGGAATATACAACAAATAATGTTTTGCATTCTATAGATCAGGGGTCACTAACCTTTCTGAAACTGTGAGCTACTTCATAGGTACTGAATAATCCAAACGGCTACCAAAGGAAGGCTAGCAGTAACTTAAAAAGGTTTAAGTTTCAACATGAAACACTTTATTTCTCCTAATTCATGCAATTATGTTTCAGTGAAAATTATCATCTTCCAATTTTACTAGCTACAAACAACTTTGAACCAATCGTATAACATGTAACATTTGTATAACGTTAAAATGATGTCATATTTTACAAAGATCCACTTTGCGTACTGACCATACACCAAAATTGCAGGACGTAAGAACATTTGTCACAATGTTTCGGTGAAAATAAACATTTACAGATGCTTCATTTAATTCTAAATCTTTATCAGGTGCAGCAGTATTTAACTTAACTAAGCACTAACTACATACAGTACATCATATGTATTTATCTTTTTAAGTTTGAATCCTGGAAAGTAAATCAGATTTTAGATGGAGCTCATTGGTGACTAGAGCTCCTGAGGGGACCTCACATGGTCCATGTGGGCTACCTGGTGCCCGTGGCAACGTGTTGTGACCCTTGTTATATATTGCAGGGTCGCAGGTTGAGATCCAGACAATTCAATCCACTGTTTTTCTGAGAGACTCTTTAAATGTCACTTCACCATGCAGAAGTTAGAGAAAGCTTTTTGGACCACACAGTAGGAAACGTAGCCAAATACTTCAATAAGAAGACTGCGGGGAGCAAAACCAGGAAGTGAATACTGTATGTGGGATTCAGCTGAACAGATGTGCAGAATACAGTATGAGCACAGATGGATTTACTGGATTTTTTAATTTATTCTGCACAACAAAGTAAAAACAATGATATTTCCTGGTTGTAAGATAAAAACCAATGTCAGAGTCTTCAAAGTAGGAAATTGCCCCTGACTGAGATAAAACAACACATTTACATCCCTCTGAATCTAAACACTGATAATCCACCTTGATAACTTTTGACCTCCTCCTACTTTAGGTGCCTGAAACTCATTCACACAGGGAATGAGTTTCAGCTCGTGACAACACATTAGTGGATTACCAACCAGCGCTGACATGTCTGTCTCAGTGAAACACATCTGTCACTTTGAGCAGCGCAGTTGGACGCTGCAGGGAAACGCTCAGTCTGTTTACTCCTCACAGGCAGTTTGTTAAAGCTGTAAATCAGCTGAGGATACATCAGTGAAATTACAGGGAAACACCAACATTAAAATCCTTTCCATGGCATTAGGGGCGGGGCCATGTCTACGTAACCAGTTATTACTATATGTACTGTACAATGACAGGTCAGGGCTGTATGCTAAGAATTCATCCACAACAATGTTTTCACCTTTGGCGACACCGCATCTATTTAATCTATCCATGTACATGAAACAAAGCACAAAGTCTTCCAGTCATGACCCCGGTGACCCCCCAATGAAGCGTTATCTGCATTGCTTAAATGTGTCAGAGAAATGACAATGGCAAACGCTTTACATGAACCTATGGTCAATCAGACAAATTGATTGCGTCAAACACTAGTGGATGAGCAGCTAACAACATCTGGCAATCAGATTAAAGCCATGGCTGTGGGCTGTGGTTATGTGGCCAGTGCAGAGGACACAACCTCCTGGGACGCATCACTGCACTGAAGCGCAAAGACTTTCAGTGATACACTACATCAGTGGCCCCCAAACTTTTTCTGTTGAGCCCCCCTTTGTAGAATGAGCTCTTTTCCATCACAATTTTTGTTTAAGAAAATAGATTAAACACATGGCTGATTTAGGACCCATTATCATAAGATTAGCTAAAAGAAAGCTAACACAAACAAAAGGTTCACTTTTATTAGGTAATTTATTTTCGTGATTAATTGTAATTGAACTTTAGTAATTGAGAACGTAATGGTAACTGACTTTCTGAGGATAAAAAATAATTATAATTTAGTTGTAATTAAAAAAAAAATGCTGGTAACTGTAATCATAACTGAATTGTGATTGAATATGGGTAATTGAAAATGTAATTGTAACTGAAAAATGTAATTCACCCCAACCCTGACCACAACTGAGCTAACATCTGTCCTATAAGTGTAGGCATACAGGTGTTTGCAAAGTAATAACAATTCAGTTACAAAAAGGAAATGAAAAGGTGGAACCGACACATCAAATAACACAAAGACACAGAAACCGGGCCGACAATACAGTCAAAATGTTTGTGCTGAAAATATTTCATACAACCTCATCATTCGACATATCATTTCCTTGTCCAATAAATGTGAAAAAAACTGCAGCCTTTTTATTTTGGATACTTTTTCCAATAACAGGAACGCTTGTGTGCTCCTTGCGTGTTTCCGTATTGATCTCTGATGTAAACAACCACTATTGGTGCTTTGATATCATCTACCCAGAGCCAATAACGACCCAGCAGAACGACAAGGGCAACAATGACTCGCAGCATCGACAGCGCCCACCAAACACTATGAATAGATGAGATATCAGGACACGAGAGGCTCTTTGATGTTACACATGAGAAATGTGGTCACGCTGTTGTATTAAATATATGATTCTGCAAAACCTCACTCTGTAAAATAAGCTCCAGACCTGGACTAATTCACACATGATGTCATTTCATGCTTTTATAAAGATGATGCCAAAATGTTGACATTGACATGACATCGTTCAGCTCCTGCACCAGCTGCTGCAGATGAAAACAGAGAGGGCTTTGTTAGCGGCAGCTTTTCTGTAAATAATTAGCATTTCACTCATTTTGATGTTTAGTTGATGAAGTGATTTAATCATTCTTTTTTTCTTTCATTCTTATATCACTTTCACTAGTTCCACATGCCTTTGAATAAATCATCTTTTTTGCTGATTTCTTAGTAATCTGACAGACACAGATAATAGTGCAGCACAAACACCCCAAGTGTTATATGCATCAGCTTTGCATTAATCACATGTTTAATTAGACTAGAAATCTACATGATATAAAAAGCAAGTAATGGTTTTAACAGAACAAAAAACTTGCACGAGGGCCAAAAGCACTCAGCCATGTGTCAAATCTTTGAAATTGTTGTTTTTTTCTTAGGAATTTTACATTTTGATATGCAACTATTGTTGTAATTAGCGCTGTATAAATAAAGTTTCATTGAATTGAATTGAAATCTTCTTGTTGTTGATATTGTCAGTTATCTTGATCAATGATACCATGATCATTCACAATTTAAAGGCTTGGGAAAAACTCCATTCATAATGATAACTGAGTCATATTGCATAATGGTCGATCAATTATGAACCAAGATATACATTTTTGAAATGTTGTTAATGATGAGAGGTAGTGATTAAAAAAAAAAACAAACTGATCCATAATCAGTTTATTGATCTGGATCCCCTCCAAAATGTAATGGAATCTTCCATGACGTAAAGTCTATAGTTGGTTGAGAAATGGTCAAAATCTGTTTAGTTTATTTAATGTAATCCTGCTAACAATCAATCAAACAAATGAACAATTAACGCCAGTGAAAATATTACCTCATTGAATTAAAATCCTAAAAACAAATAAGGTTATTGGATGGTCCTGTGATAGAACGAAACATGAAGAATGCAGAAACAAGGTTTTTGTGTATTGTCCTGTAATGACAAAGGAAGTTTTTTATTGTCTTTATAGTTCCTTCTTCTTGTAAAATCCAATGATATGCCCTATAGCCTTTTCTCCTCTGAGCTTATTAGAGTTCATAGTTTAGACAGCAGCTATTAAATTAAAGTAAACTGCAACAATCTAACCATGTGACTCTCCAGCGTGATCTTCTTTGTACTTCCTTATTGTGGAAAGGTTCAGATCCAAATACTTGTGAGAATCAGGTCATATGGTCAGCTTGCGAAATAAATAAATAAATAAATAAATAAAGCAGTGATTCCCATCCTTTTATGGATAGTGACCCCATTTTGATATCACAAGGATTCAAATCCCTGACCTTTAATATTTTGTTTTACCTGCTCAATGTTCTCAGTAACTGTTGTTAATAGGGCTGTACATTGCCATGATTCTCACTATATCAGACAATTCACGATTTGCATATCACGATCACTGATATATCCCGATACTAAACAATACGATATATATTGCAATGTCAATAATTACAAATTTCACTTTTACAAATCCAAAATGATATGAAATACATATTTATTTCATTTTTTTTTAAACTTGCAAGAACAAATAAATGGTAAATAACTGTAATTCAAGTACCAATATCAAAAACAAGTGGTATGTGGTTTTTTCAAAAAAGTTTAACTTTTACTTTTACAAGAGATTCTGATTCTGTTAAGTTCTTCCATTTTTAAGAAAAAGTAACAAACAAATACGTCTATAAAAGTGTCCAGTATGTTTTATTAAAATAAAGTACAATCAACTTCCAGCTAAAATGCATTGAGTCGTGAGGTAGTTTAACAAGGTCTGATGTGGTTCACTGACACCTAGTGACTGGACGTTTACGTGCTATGCAAATGTTTGTGTAATTAAATAGTTTTTTTTTGTTTAAAAAACATGATTAAAAAAAATAAATAAAATGATTTGGACATTTTTTGGATCGATACAATAATCATGCAGTGAAATATTGCGATCAATTGCCTAGTTGCAAACATGTTTCCTAAGTTGTATTTTTGATCTTGAAAGACCTTTGATGAGCAAGTTTTCTTCTGACCTTTAACTGTCACACTCCATCTCATAAACAGGTGCACGCTGGTCCATGCACACCCACTCCTGTAAGATGTGTGTGTGCTATAAGTTCAGTGACGTGACGCACCTTGACTGTTGGGTCCAGCTTCTCCCTCCTCACACTCCATCATGCTGTTCTGCATCCCTGCACCTCCTCGGGGTGTGCACGCTGAGCACGGCTCCTGGGATCAGCTGTTGGGAGAAAAGCTGGTGTCAGAACCATGCAGAACGGAGAACATGCAACGTATTTCTGTCAGATTTAAGTGTTAAAATAAAGAATGTAAAAACCTATGTTTTGTACAGTTCTCCACTTGTGTAGCGGTGAAACGGGGATTCCCTCCGTCTCTCTTCAGGAGGATGGAGGAGAGACTGCGAGCGGGGAGAGTTGATGCCTTTGCTCGGTGTCACTCACATGCACGCTCTCACTCGCCCCCCAGTCAGTTTAAGCCTGATGACTAAATTCATCATGCATCCAGAAGGTATTATCCCTCTCTTACCCCCCCTCACGCACAGTCGTCATCATCATCACCATCATCCATCTCATCATGAGAGAGCGATGGATGACGAGGGATTGAGAGACAGAGGACAAAGTACTGCCTCCTTCCTTTGATGTTCTTTTCAAATGGAAGACGAGAGTCCATTTCGTTACTGTATTTTCATCCCTCTTTTGTTAAATCCCCCCCACCACCCACCGTCGCGTTTTTCTATATGCTCCTGTGTGGCCGTGGCCTATTATCTGAAAAAAAGCTGCAGGCTGCACTTGTATCATCTGAATCTTAAACACAGGCCTTGAACACGCACATCGGAGGAACTGTACATGCATCCATCCATCCATCCATCCATTCCCCCAACAGGTTACAGTGCAGAGATCAACCCGCTTGGGCCAAAAAAATGATTGTGTTTGAAAATGTCCACTTGATATGTCACAAACTTTAAAGGTAGGGTCTGCCATTCTCTTTTGTTATACTGGGTGAACGTCAGAGGTGCAAAAAGTACTGATATATCCCACTCAAGTAGAAGTACTGGGAGGAGTCACGACTGATCCATCAGCCTGGTGACGAGGTGAGGAACTAGTTAACTTTGGTTGGTAAGAATAAGCTCTAGGATTGAACCACCTTGGAAGTGTATAAATGTGTACAGCTGATGGACAGTGGACTGAACCTGAGAGATGAGAGATATGAGTTAAAAAATGTTGTATATAAGGAGAAACATGAGTGATATGACATATTTGAGATAGAATATACTGTATATATGACATAATGTATGTGACAGAGTTAGAAGATATATGAGGAAAGACTTGAGATATGGGATAAGAGGTATGACATAAATTATATACTGTATAAGTTAAAATATATATGAGGAGGGACATGAGATATATGAGATGAGCAATGTAAGATATACAGTATGACATATTAGATATATGAGATAAGAGAGATATATGACGAAAGATAACAGAAATATGGGGTAAAAGATATGAGACATACGACAAATGAGACATATGAATTAAAATATATATGAGGAGAGATATGAGATATACGGGATGCAAAGTATTTAGTATATATGAGATGAGAGGTGATTGAGATGAGGGATATAATATATATCTAGTGTATGAAAAGTATGATATATAAAAACTTTATGAGGGAAATATGAGAGATAAAGGAGATTAGATTAAATAAGACATTATAAATGATCACAACAGTGGACACTTGAATTTTTACAAATAATTTAAAGTTAGAAATTATATAGAAATTATCTTTTACGATTTATCATTCCACACATTTTGCCCCAGCAGACACTGACTGGAATTGAGGAAATATTACATTGTTTATTTATCCAATGCATGACGTGTTAGAGGCTAAAACTAACAGTGAAAAGCACTGATTTCTCTCACTGTCCGTCTGCTGTTAGGAGGTTCTCAGTCGCCAGCTGAGGCAGAGAACCATCTGATGACAGCAATGAGGCTCAAACTAAACATTAAAGTTGTGGCCCGTGAAGTCAAAACAACAGTGAGAACAAAGGATCCATTGAGCTGTGCATGGGGAAAATGATGAGTCAGGCGATGTTTTTTCTGCTATTGACCTTTGGAGCCACTCATTTCACACACATATTGTTCTATTTTTATAGCTCAAAACTTTGATCTTTTAACCAAAGATATTAATGTTCACAATTTCCATTGAGCACCAACCTGACACACGGAACTCCCAGACTTCACAGATTGCACTTATTTGCTGCCATTCTCACAAGATCTCCAACAAAAATCAATGGTGGCTAATTGCTTCCTCTCTGTGCGTGAGTTGAATCTACGCTGTAATGATTCTCAGACCCAATCAGTGTCTGCTTTTTGGCTACGTCACATTTTCCGACCAGGGCTGCTTTTTTAGAACCTCAACAAAGGAGGTACTAAAAAAGCAGCACCAGGTACCACAGAGGAGGTACTTTTTCCCAGTGGAAACCAGAGTAGAGCCGAGCCAAGTAGAGCTGATAACGCCTCTGGAAACGCCCTATTATTTATTTATCTGAACAATATCCACTGTTATCCAGAAGTTTATTATTATTTGAACCATAGTAGATAGTCATCTTAGAGATGTAAATCCTTGTTTTAATTAGAAATAAATAATGGGTTGAAAGTGACCAAACATGGTGGAGAAAGGTGGTGAAATGGAATTTTAAAAACCACTGAAATGTGTTAAAAATTGCAAATTAGAGTGGCATGAATGGACAGAAGAAAGTGGTAAAAAAACCAGGTTCAAAGTGTCAATATTGGAACAATTAGTGTAAACTGACAAAAATTGGGCATGACAAATACTGAATGTGGTTAAATTGGCAAAAAAAAAACATTAAATATGGCGAAAAGAGGTTAAAAGTGACAATAATGGGTCAGCATATGCGACATTAGGTGGTAAAAGTGGTGGAAAAGTGCTGAAAATTTCTTGAAAGGGGAAAAAATGTGGAGAAAAGGCATTGAAATTTGATGGAGAAATGGGAGTAATGTGGCAAAATTGTATTGCAAAATGTATTAAAAGGTGCAAAAACATGGCAAGAAAAATGATGAAAATAGGTTGAAATATGACAAGTTTGGTGTAGTTGCAGAAAAAGGATAAGAATAAGCAATATTCTTAGTTTCTTGAAGGCATCGTCCCCCTTCCAGTGTCTCGTAACACCAAATGAGGTCCCGACCCCAAGGTTGAAAACCCCTGCTATAGAACATCTGTGTGTATGCAGCAGGTGACGTTCATCCAGTGTGTGCATGTTGCCTAACGCAGCGTTTCCCTGCTCTGACAGTAAGAGTGGACCGCTGGCTGAGTTTTGATTGGCACAGAGTCTGAGAGCCATTTTCATCGTGGCCAAGCGGCTTTAGATCTGAACACATGAGCGCCACCCTCTCCTCCTCCACACTCGGTTCTCCAGCGTAAGACTCCGGTGCTACTAATGCACGTGTATCTGCCATTGCTATAGAGTTCATGGACAACTTTGAGACTGAGAAGCATGAAACCACATCGATGAGACAGACAGACATCAACAGAGAGATAGATTCAGTCTGTAATCTTCCAGATTAAGGTCACCAAGTGCAAATTTGATTTTTCCTGCTCAAGTAAAGGGTTTGGCTCGGCTGCTCCCATTCATTGTTCTATTTCACATAGATTCACGCCAATACCATATGTTTTCTGTTTCATGCAAAGAAGTGTTGGACAGGTTGATTTTTTTATTTTCCATTTATCCCAGGGATGTCAAACTCATGTTAGTTCAGAGGCCAAATATGGAGCAGTTTATCTTGAGGCGGGAAAATGAGAAATGTAATCATTGTGCTCTAGTGTGCACTTCCACGTATGAATAAATGATAAAATATGGTCCATGCAGGATCTTCACTTTCAATTTTTTTATGATTTTGTGGCCAATTTTTATGTAATTTGGAGACATTTTGTGGAATAATTTGAAGAAAGGATTTTGGAAAAATTGAGAGTTCTTTTAACAATTTGAGGTGAAAAATGATGGAGAAAATGTGAGCTCTGCTAATATTGTGGAGCTTCATTACAATTTGAGATATCTAGCTGAGACATTTACAAATTATTTGGTTTAATTTGCTCAAAAATTAATGGTACCTCAGACTTTTTGCTGTTAGCTGTGGGACGAATTAGATGCTCTAAAGGGCCGGATTTAGCCCTCGGGCCTTGAGTTAGACACATGCTTTAACCCAATACTAGAAAATTAGGAGATGCCTCCGGAGTGGAGAAGAAGTGTGCCACTTCCTATCGTCAACAACAAGTGAGATGTTGAGAGCTGTAATAAAACATGTTGGGAGATAAATGCTGAGGATGTGGGAAAGAGCAGTGGAGCCCAGAGCTACTGATCCGTGTGGAGCAGTGTGGCCTGATCCAAAGAAAGAGCACGACAGATGTAATCTGTGCATTGAGAATGTTGACGGAGAAATAGTGTGAAAGTCAGGAGGAGAGAAGAACCGTGACACTGTATGAAGAAGTCTGAGATTTACTGTATCTCCAGGACAGTGAGGTGTGCTTTTAAAAAGAAGAAACAAACAGCACTGCATCTGCTGTTAGCATTGGTGATGTGGAAGTTAAAAAAAAACATTGGAAAACATTCACATTTAAATAATTAACTAATATATATATATATTTTTTTTTTTTCACAAATTAATAAATAAAGTCAACCGTTTCCTAAGAAAAATGATTGGGATTTAAATGCAATACGTTATTTTTTATAATCTACATACTTGCATTACTACTAAGGGTGGGACGACATCTGAACGTTACGAGATGGTACGATATACGATGCTGCGCTCACAATAATGATACAGGAAGATTTTTTTAAGGGGAAAAAGACCAAAAAAAAAACTTTGCATGTATGACCTTTTCAATTGAACTGAATATAAAATAAACAAAATAAGACACATTTTTCTTATTTGAAATAACATGTTTTTTGGTTTTTGTTTTGGTTCCAAACTAGAACAGTCTAAACAACCCCGATTTAAAGGGGCAGTATTATGAGATGAGTTTTGCTACAGTGATATACATTCCTTTAGTCTCATTCAGAGGTCCAAAGTTGAAAATTTTCTGTTTTCTCCTACTTTTGCAAGCTGTTATCACAGTTAATATCTTTACATTCAGTATTTTGATAATCCAAAGTGCTCACAATCACATCATTTTCCCTTTTAGTTATACCACCTTATATCGCCTTTATGGGATGATCTGACGTATTTGTGAACCAATGCAACGCGGCAGTTGGACAACACTATGGACTATCACCATAAATGGACTATTTCTGTGGTCAGAAGAGGTGAGAAGGACAAGAAAGAGACGTAGCACCTCCGGTGACTAAGTGTTTGAAACAGCTGACTCAGCTGACATCTGACAGTTAGTGATAAACACACTCAGAAGAAGCGTTTTTTTTCGGACTCACAATTGCAACAACCGCTTATATAGCCATGTGTTTTACTGTAATTTGCAGTTTTTTGGCTGAAAACAATAACAAGAGTGTGTGGATAGCAAAAGACAATCGCTATGGTGATCAGCTGCTGGAATCCCACACACTAAACACCCTCTCCAAGAGCGAGGCGTAGAGTCTGCATCTACAGACAGACAGACACGCCCACTCATGTTTATGCATAAAGGCCCAAAATAGCCTGTTTTTAGGAGCGGTCTGAAAGTGACTTTTCAAAGGGCTAAAACTACAGAAAACAACTGGAGATGGGTGAAAAATATCATAATACTGAACCTTTAAGATGATACTGTACTGTATGTACATTTTCTTTTTCAACAGTATTAGCTCTTCTACATTTTCTGGCAGTAATTGAGACCTTAGGATATTTACTACATCTCCTGCATTTGAAAAGACAGACTCGTAGGATGGATGTAGCAGCAATAGAAACGTCTGCTTCACCCAACTACCTCCTACAATATCCCAATCACTTGTACCACTGACAATATATCTTGTAGCGTTTGATATATCGCAATATCTGGTCACACAATATACAGTATCGTCCTACCCTTACTAGGGATGGGAATCAAAAACCGGTTCTTTCTGAGAACGGGTTCCCAGTAATCCAGTTCCTAGGAATTGTTTGTTTGCTTGCCTATCAATTCTGCTTATTGGTTCCTCTTACAATGCAAATATGCAACGATAAACTCCTCCAGGTCCTGTATATTGTGTTTATGCTAGCACCGAGTGAAGCTCCTTCCACCATATAGTTGTTTGCTGTCCACCGCGGAGAATCCACCTCCTCCACCCGCAGCTGTGCTGTCCTCCGTGCTGTTTGTATATATTCTCTGTTGCTATGCTACTCACTTCTGGGTTCTGTACACTCGCGCTAAAGTTGCTTCTTGCACGTACTTTTCGTCCAAAAACAACAAGCCTTAGCAAGAACACACACCTCGTCACCAGTTTATGTCCTCATAACAAATAATCAGACACAGGAGACGGACTGGTACTGATCGTTGTCTTTAGTTTGCTCTTTCACACATTCACACACACACACACACACACACACACACACACACACACGCACACACACACGCACACACGCACGCACGCACGCACGCACGCACACACACACATACACGCGGCTGATGACGTCACATGTAACAACAGGGACGGCGTCTCTGAAGGTCCATTTATAGAAATGTAAACAAAGGCTAAACTAAAGCTTTACCGTTTAAATACATAATAAGTGCAGCTGTACTTTTGATTAATACGTTCTTTTTTAACAGAATAATTATTTGTTTTATGTCTGAATTAGTTTTGGATTAAGTTGCTCAAGTTCAAAGGGAGCACTGTAAATATTCTCAAATGTTTGGAGCCAAAATGTGTCATTCGTTGTAATAATAATAATAATAATAATAATAATAATAATAATAATAATAACAATAATACATCAATTTTATATTATATTATATTCAGTGAAAACAATAGTTGCCCTTAGCCATAGCTCAAAGATAATTCTAGTTACGATGCAGGAACTTAATGTGAAATAGAAGTTACGTTAAGTTACCTGAGCACACATCTCTATGTACGTGTTTTAGCTCATCAGACGTGTTTTTATCACAGCATCACATTCAAGGAGGGAGTGATTGAAGAAAAACAGAAATGATACTTTTCTGACACAGTCTTTTAATGTCTTGAACGCAAAGATCTTTATCCCAAAGGTCCTGCTTCAGAAAATCAAACATCCGGGCTGAGAGCTTGAATGTTGTTTCTAAACGATGATCACGGGTGTCTTCACCCTTCATAGATCCTCTGTCAGGCCCTGGTGTTTCTCCATGTTCTCAGGTTCCTTCTTCATGATGTTACCATCACATGGGATGTCTGTCTATCACTGCTGCCTTCATCTGTTGTTTGTCCATCACCATGCATGTGTCCTGAAATCCCGCAGGATCTTTGCTCACTCATGTTCAACCACCTCCGGAGATTTTTACAGATGTTCCAGTCCTTTACCACACCATGATATATGTACTGGATTGTTTACGTGGGTCTTTCTATACATACTGTATTACTAAACCTACGGATTTACCCATTTCCCTTGTGTAACGGCAAAAACTACCATTTTATTCTCAAAAGTACTTATGTTGTTGTGAACTCCTGTCTCAATAGTGGAAAAATATTCTCAAACCACAAGCCAGCTGAAAACCAACATTGAAGTTTTACAATTCTTATATATATATATATATATATATATATAGAACAGAACAAATAAAGAAATACATCTTTGGTTGAGAACGGTAGAGCAAACTTTAAATGATGAAAAAATAACATGAGATAACTTAATAATTTTACTCTGAAAAAAGACTAAGCCGACTTCATAATTACATGATTTCATCAAAAGATGTGTGACAAAAAGGCACTTACACTTTTTTTTTTTAACTTATTTATCTTTCATTTAATTTTATGTATATGTCTTTTTGTATAATTTCACACAAGTCATTTCCCCCTGGGATAAATAAAGTACTGCTGATTCTGAGTAAGATATATCAGTACTCTTTATACTTCTCAGTTAGCCCACATAATGGATCGGATTTGTATTGTGCAATTCATAGTAATTTCACAAAAAATCTTACTATAGATCCATGCATGCCTTCAGCTGAACAAGGAAGACTCCTTCAAACGGGGACATTGCAACCATAGGAAGCCTTTAGCCTCAATAAACCAGTTGGAGTTACATGAATGTTGACCTGAACAAGCACGGAGGTCGATTATTATTATTATTATTATTATTATTGCATATGCTGCCTCTATATATCGCCTCTCACTCAACAGTAAAGTTGACTTATAATAGAGTCTTTCAGTTGTCGTGATAACATGGGTTGAGAATCCCCTTAAGGGTTTCCTCTTTTGTTTTGCAACCTGATTAAATTCAGCGTCGATGTGAGCTCTAAGGTTTAGGATGAGAAAGAAGTCCTTCTCCTGGGATAGGTTAAAGGTTAACCTCTGGTTACTCTACAGGCCTCTGCCAGCAAACTGACATAAAATCTGTTGGACTGATGACAACCAGATGTGGAATTCCTTAAGAAAAGTCAGCTGTATCTGAACTTTTTACCCTTAAATGCTGAAAATCTGTCCAAAATAATGCTCATAAAAACCCAGCTGATCCTCACAGTCCTCCATGTACAGTAGGTGATGAATTAAATACATACAGATGACCTTATTTGTGTGATCTTACTATAAACTTTACAGTAATAAAAGCGTAGGTTGGAGACAGCTCATAAGGTCTGTACTTCATTACAGAAAAGGCTAAGCATGGGGATGATGTATGACAGAGAGGGAAATACAGTATAGGATAAACATAAGGTATTTTCTTAGTAGCAGTGAAAGGCTCATAATGAAATACAGCAGGTGATGGTAAACTCATAAAACAAGAATTGGATGACACTAAACAACTGACAGGAGGCAGTTAGCATTCAACATCTGGATCAGATCAATAAATCCAGTCACACGTAGAAAAGCACCAAATAAGCTCGTTTGATACTTACAGGTGGTTGACAAAGACACATTTACAACAACTTATAGGACACGTGTAGACACTTGTTTGCATTCTTTTGACCAGAAACAGTAAATCCATAAAACAACTATTGAAACTAATCAGTGGTTTTGTTAATTTTGATGACGTGTGGCTACAAAACCATCTAAAAAGATCTATTTGTTACTATACAGAACTGAGAAGATGCACAATTTGTCGTTTGAATAGTTTAAACGTGTCTAAATCAGAGGTTCTCAAACTTTTCAGCCCCACAACCCCCAAAATAAAGGTTTCAGAGACCGGGGACCCCCACTGTAGCTGAAGGTGATTGAACACAGACATGAACATTGAAGAACAGTCATGTGGAGACAGGGTCATCTCAGGTTTTTGGGTCCATCCAAAAATGATGGTCCATTTTTCTATGAATCTGTGATAACCACATTTATTTATTTATCTAAATAACATCCACTGTTATCCAGGAAGTTTAATATTATTTGCGCTATGGTATGTAGTCATCTTAAAGATGTAAATCCTTGTTTTAATCAGAAATAAATAATGGGTTAAAATTGACTGAAAATAGTGGAAAAGATGGTGAAAAGTTGATTAAAAGTTACAAATTAGAGGGGCCAAAAACTGACAGAAAAAGTGGTAAAAGCGGTTCAAAGCATTCAGATGTCGGAAGGAATAAATCGTGAATGTGGTTCACTTGGCAAAAATAAGCATGAAATATGGTGAAAAGAGGTTCAAAGTGACAATAATGGTCAACATATGTGACATAAGGTAGAAAAGTGGTGGAAAGGGTTTATAAGTGACGAAAATGTATTGAAAGTGGGAAAAAAAAGGGAAAAGGCATTGAAATTGAATGGCAAAGTGGGAGAAATGTAGCAAAAACGCATTACAACGAGCAAAAATATGGCAAGAAAAAGTGATGATAATAGGTTAAAATATGGAAAGTTTGGTGTAGTTGGAGAAAACAGGGTCAAAATAAGCTAAAATGGACTCAAATTGGACAAAAGAAATATTCTTTGTTTCTTGAAGGCACCTGGTGTCCCTCTCCCAGTGTCACTAGACCCCAAAGGGGGTCCTCACCCCAAGGTTGAGAACCCCGGTCTAAAAAAGTTGTTTTGTTTAGGTGAACAATTTCAGAATGTTATAATTATGAAACAGGGATTTGGTAAATTAGGCTTTTAATCTAAATGGGATTTTCCTGATTAATAAAGAGTAAATAGATCAATTTAATGCCTATATTCTTAATTTCAGTTTTGAGTTCAAACGTTCATTAATGTGCATTGACAACATTGTTTGCACGTCGCCTCAATGTATCCTTAAATACTTTCTCACCTATCATACATACATCATTCCCACTGAAACATTTTCTACATTGATCTGAGTTTGTCATGAATGTATTCCTCTCTCTCTAATCAAAGTGCTTTAGAGCTTTTGGCAGCAAAAATGTCAAATGGCTGTAATCCTGTTTTAGAGGTTCAATCCTCTCAGAATGATGACGTGCGCTTGTTTGTGGGATCAGTGGGCGGGGACAACATTTCACCAGGTCAAACTCAACTCACACACACTTTAGAAATGTCAACATGTGGGAAAAATGATAGAAAAATGATAGCGTGAGCAATGTCAACATTCTCTAATGATTTTCTAGTGGATCAACATTTCAATATTTTGGTTGTATATGTAATTGTAAATAATATAGGTACAAAATAAATCAAATTAAAAAACATTGTTAAATGTTTAATAATTGAAATCTAGATGCTAAATTTAAATCTATAAACTAAATGTGTTGCCTAGTAACCCTAAACGTTTACAGATGTTCAAATCACAAAGGTAGCCACGCCCATTCCAGCGGCTTCAAATCGTGAGGCCCCGCCTACATCTCTGATAGCCAGCACACTGTAGCTACTGTATTAAGCTAAGTGTTAAAAATGTTAAAATGCAAATGCATGAGCACAAACAGTGACAAGGATTGCCTCTAAATGCATGTACATATATATATACATATTATAAGTATATACATCTTTATTCGACCAAATTGCATCACTGCAACAAAATGCACTTTATACTATTAAAAATGCAAAATATAAATAAATAAATAAATAAACAAAATGTAGATTTAAATCTAAGTTCATGTTGTAATTGCCAACATTTTGTTGGCAATTACATATAACGTTGTTCTACAGGAATTTGCCTTAATTGTGAAAACAATGAGCGAAAAGTCAATAAAGTGAACAAAACATTAAAAATATCTTAGCTGGAAAATTGTCATTACATTTTAACATCTGGCATCTCAGTTAGGAACCAGTGAGGGAATATCTGATACTCCATCTGAACTTTTGATTACTTATCCGCAGCTGTGATCTTTAAGGAATATATATGAAGATTATTAAAAACATTTCATAATATTCCTCAGTAATGTCCTTACACTAATTGAGCCTTTTGTTGAGCCAAATGTAAAATGAGGGCCTGGTTTGATGCTCTCTGTGGAGGCTCCTGCTGTGCTGGCTGAAAACCAATAGATGGAGACACAGCCTGTGCCTGCTGGCTTTAAATAAAGACATAAATAAAAATACACTGGCATGAATGATGCATTTACCATTCATTTGTTTCCCTCTCATGGATATTTATCACCTATTCGTCCTGTTAGGTCTAGGTTTTATACATTTTCCCACGCATTACAGCATACTGATACAGTATGTCATTGGTGATAACTTTTTAAGACTTTTTTTTTTATTGCCATTTGAAATTAAATTTAATACCAAGGTCACAGGAAACATAATTTGGGGGTGTGGGGGTGCGATGGGGAATGTCACATCAATTACATAAGGTTAGAGTAATTTCTTTCTCGTGTCTAGTGTGGAAGTGCAGCTGACAGCCCCCAAAGTAAACACACAAAAATACACACACAAAAACTAACTAAAATAGTGAAAAACACAAGACTACAAACACTGTTGTTGTTGTTGTTTATAAAAAAACAACAACAACAAATGATGCCATTTATTTACAATCATAAAATCCTACTTATGTGTTGAAAGTTAAGACTTCTGAAACATTGATTTAAGACATTTTAATGACAACACTTGAACTCATTAAACTAGATTTTACTCGCAACACATTTCCAGTTATATATATCTTTTTTTTGTGGTATGTTTTATATTAGGTCAAAGCCGTTTCCGGCTATATGCAGAGGCATGAACTGCATAGTTATTACACGCTTTGGAGTGAAACTGGGTTGCAATGATATATTTCAGTAATTCTCCCTTAACAACGACAGGTTTATAATTTTATGTAACGTCTGCTTGATGCAGTAACCACAGTCACGTTTTTGTGCTGTGCTGCTGGTACTCAGATTACACACTGGTGGGAGGCGGGTGCAGCGACGGTTGTTTAAGTGTTTAAATGTTGATTTAAGTTGAGCCAGATTGTTTCCAGCAAAGGAGGAAAAATATCTGTGAATTATTAGACGGCCTTCAAGCAGCCAGAATCATGAAATCTACTCCAGATGAGGTGTCCCACACCAGTGGGAGGAGATCACGAAGGTGACAAAGAGCATCATGGTTGACTGGAATAAATAGACTGGATCTGAATGAAAAATAAATCAGTAAAAAATAATAATAAATAAACATGAAACATTAGTAAAACAAGAATTTATTAGAGAAAACTATTAAAACAGAGCAGCAGAGACAGGAGAGTGAACCACTGCATGTAGAAGCTGTGTTGCCAGGTTGGGTTTGGAGTCCTGAAGGAATAAATCTATATCAATGTGTGCTAATGTATGAATATTTTATTTTTGAAGGTTATCTGCCTAAATAAGGTGTTGGTTTTGCAGTCAGTTTGTGCAGAAGCTGTTTTGAATTTGAAAAGTATTAAACACTGAAACCAACATCCTGAGGGCATCTCGAAAATAATGCAAAAACACGAGGATAGTCTCGAGCAGGAGTTCTCAACCTTGGGGTCAGGACCCCATTTGGGGTCACGTGAATCTGGAAGGGGGTCGTCCAGATGCTTTTAAGAAACTAGGAATATTACTATAATATTATATTATATTATAAAATTACTGTCATTTCTAACACTTTCAAATTTCAATTCATTTTTTTTCACCTTCAAAACATTTACAGCACTGATAAACCCTTTCCACCACGTTTCCCACCTAATGGGCTCTCTGGAGCCTTTATTTTGTGGGTTGCGGAATGAAAACTTTGGGAACTTTTCTCACAGTGTGAGCCACAAAACTGGGATTGTCCAATCAAAGGGCCTCATTATCATAATTCATGTCAGCATTTGGAAAAATGACCAATCTGAACATGAATCAGGAAAAAACAAAAAATACTGTATGTTCTTGTTATTTTGTGTGTTTTCTGGGTCATTTTGTATATTTTTGTGTATTGTTAGGGTCATGTGGTGTAATTTGGTTGTCGTTTCAGTCATTTTTAGAGTCATTATAAGTTATGTGTTATTATTTCTTACAAAAGTTGTCATTCTTTTATACATAAAGCATTTACTGAGTCAAAAAAACACAGACACAAACATAATAGTGCGCTCCTCCTGCTCAGTATCATACAGTAATGTGATGAATAAGTGTTTATTTTAGCGTGTTTGTCTCACTGGAATGTAAATGAAAATAAATGACAAACAAAACATTGAGACTCGGTCTCGACTTGTACTTTACTGCATGTGTTTATGATGTGTAACAGTATTAGGGGGACTGTTGGTTTCAGGATACTGAGCATGTTGGTGATTAAACACACCCAGTAAAGCAATGTGCTGGAAGTTAAAAACCCCTTTTGATAAACTACTGGTAGTGAAGTTCACTTAAACAAAGCAACCACACAGGAGAGACAGTGACTAAAGTAAAAAAATATGACACATAATGTTATGTTTTCTGACTTTCAGTCATTTTCTTAAACCAAAATAAATGTGTGCTTGATATGTTGTTGTTTGATGGATTGCTTCATGTCTAACCAACGTCTTAAATTACAATTATTGTTGATGCACAAAACTACATGGGGTGCAGCATGTAGTCCAATCTTTTCCGAGACGTTTGTAATGCAAATGATAATACAGTATCTAATAAATAACAAACTTATACACATTCAGCAGCACAACATCGTAAAGTCACTGTGTGAAAGTGATGTATTAACTATAGATCATTTAATCACTTAAGAGTTCAATTCTTTTCAATAATACAGATTACTTGGGCCAGCATCATTTATAATTGTAATTGTGTAATTGGTAATTAATCACAATTATGATGTAATTGTAACCGTAATTAGAAAAATATGTTTCTGTTGTAATCGTAATTGAATTGTAATTGAGCTTGGATAATTGACTTTGTAATTGTAATTGGCATGAACATTTTATAAAAACTGTCATTTACAGTTTCATTAAACACAACCATATGGCTTATACATATGTAGTTAACAATGAATTAAAACATGTTTCATATCAGGTTTACCTGTCAGTTCTCTTGAGGATCATTTTACCATAAATAATAATAATAATAATAATAATAATAATAATAATAATAATAATAATAATAATAATAATAATAATAATAATAATAATAATAATAATCGAGAGGGACTATTGAAAGAAAAAAAAGGCTCAGATGCCAACACCAAAAATATTAATATTAATTTTTTTATTGATTAGGAAGCTTAACAAGGTAACCAAGAGATGAAAAACAAACTGGATGATAGATAATAGTTGTACAGTGTATTTTACATCTGATTTAAGACATGGGTCAAAACTGATCCTTTATCATAAGAGATGCTAACAGGAAGTGGAAGGACACGTTTTATGGGGTTATGTATTAAAGGCACAGTAAATGTGATGAATTGTAATTGAACTTTAGTAATTGAGAACATAATTGTGATGGTCTCTGAGGGGAAAAATTAAATTTGCAATTTTAATTGTAATTGGAAAAAAATGCCGGTCACCGTAATTGTAATTGAGTTGTAATTGAACTGGGATATATAAAGACGTAATTGTAATTGAAAAATGTAATTCACCCCAACCCTGGCCAGTATTTTTATAATTCTAGGTGTAAAAGTATAGAGGGTATATCATATGACCCTCCCACCCTTACAACTTTTAAATTTCCATGTCTCTCCCACCATCTGCCCTGCCTATGTTCACACTAAGCAAACAACTCCTTATAAACCACAGGGTTAAGCTGGGTTATATCTTCAGTTTCTCACTATAATCCCACAGAGACATGAAGATGAACAGATAAGCTTTGCATTACTTTATTAGCTCTTTGTTAGCTTTGATACTTAAAGTTAATTCCTGTGATGTTGCTGGCGTGTTGTTTTAGGTCAAAGTCTAAACTCAAAAAACTCAATTAAAATTCTGTCAATGTTGTCTTTGTAGAAGCAAATAATATATAAGGTCATCTCACAGCACTTATCACAGACATCGACCCCGTGTCCCAATGTTGGTCAAACAGCTGATGTTTGTTAATGGACAGCTTATAGAATTGATTCATTTTCAGTAAAAGCCTGACCCTGAAAACTCAGCCCCTTAATGGTAAGGAAGCTCCACCATCCTCCACCATCCTATACCGTGCTCCACCGTGCTGCACCGTGCTGCACCATCCTCCACCATGCTCCACCATGCTCCACCATGCTTCACCATGCTGCACCATGCTCCACCATGCTCCACCATGCTCCACGATGCTTCACCATGCTCCACCATGCTCCACCATCCTCCACCATCCTATACCGTGCTCCACCGTGCTGCACCGTGCTGCACCGTGCTGCACCGTGCTCCACCGTGCTCCACCATGCTGCACCATGCTCCACCATGCTGCACCGTGCAGATTTGTCACAGACTTTACATCCTTCAACACTTTTTAAAGCAGTGTATATTTACGGAGCTTGTGATTGGCTGATTTTTCATGATGACTTACGTCGTTCCTTCCGCTGTGGTAGACGTTAAAATCTCACTTACTAATCTTATCGAACGTGTAACTGTGTCCCATCCTGCTGCTCTTTAGGAAGATAAACTCTCTGTCACATTTTACAACGTATTTACACCAGTTCTTTGGGTTTTTTTTGCCAGAACGTCTTTATTCATCGTCTCTCTTCTGAGTTGTTTACGGGTTTGTTGCCGCTGTCGGCACTAATCTCGTGAGAACTGCCATCCAGGCCATTTCAGGTGGCAATTCTCACGGGGCGAGTGACGGCGTTCAGTTTATTAAGGCATCTTTTATTTATTATTACATTAAAATATGGGATATTTACGGGAAAATACTAATACGGGAAGATGGCGGGAAAGAGGGGCCAAAATGGGATACTTGCCAGGTATGGCTAAAATGCGCAAGGGTTTGATTGGTGTTTATTACAACCAGTTGACCTACTTGCTCACAGAGTGCCAGTAAACATCAATTACTCTTTGGTTGGGAGGTGCTAGGAAGTAGAGCAACACTGCTCCGTACAATAGAGGAAAAACAAAACGTCTGACTATCTAGATGCCGTTCAGGCATCCAAAGACATAAAATCTCGCCCAGATGAGTGAGAAAAGGTCATTGAGCCATAATTCTTAACAACAAGCCAGCCTGGCTGACATGGGAACTATCAGCATCCACGTCTGAAGGTGTTTGACCCCTTTAAAATGGCATTTGGCCACAGTTAGCTGTAATGTAATTCAAACCAGCACAAGCTGTCTGTACTAATTTACAAAGCAGCAAAAGAAAGGCTACAAAAATGTTTAGAAATATGTTAAGAATATTTCTTCTCCCTGAGAACATTAAAACCTTCGCACCACAGGAACAAATGTTCTTACTTGCCTCAGTTACATCTGCAGTGGTAGAATATGTGCATTTAGTATAAAACCCACTATCACAAAGCTGAAGTGGGTTAGCTTCTGTCTATCACTTTAATCTCGAGCAGACATGAAGAGAGAAGGTTCAGGACCTTGAGACATCAGAGAATTATAACCGTGGCTCCTTGTTGGCCTTTGCGATTAAGGATTGCTTCTAATGAAATCCGTTGGCTTTGAGGTCAAGGTTCAAACTCAAGAAATCTACCACATGTTTCCTTAGTGGTGATACCCATCATTACACGTGAATGTGAGTTGCTGTGGTCATTGTCTTGTACAATGGAAAGCTCGGCGTTTCTCTGAGCCAGTATTAACTCGATCACAGACAGGGAAAATGTAGTTGCAGTGTTATTTTTATATTTAAAGGGGACATATCATGCTAAATCCACTTTTTTAGCCCTTAAATGCATTTTGTTGTATATTTAGAGTGCTTAGAAGTACAGAAAAAATCAAATTAGTCTCTTCAGGTGCTCCGTAGATATCTTTATATTCTGTTTTGCTCATATTTTTCAATCTGTTTCGATTTTTCTATTCTCTATTACGCTTTTTGAACTATTACATCACAGTATTTGCAGCGGAACTGCCAAATTAGGACATCAACTCCAGGTCCAACACTTCAAGCAATCCGCCATTTTTATTTCTTGCTTTTATTTTGTAGTCCAAGCTCAAGGATGCCGAAGTTACGAGAGGATAAGTCAAAATGTTGGGTTGATGGATGTAGTAACCCACACGCTTCATTACACCGTCTCCCAGCATCAGAACCTTTTCAAAGTGCCTGGTTGAGTTTTATTTTTCACGGAAATGTACCCACATCTGTGGGTAAGGTCATTTTTGTGTGCGTGAAGCACTTCAAGGATGACTGCTTCTGCAACCACCGCCAGTATAAAGATGGATTTGCCGAAAGACTTTGTCTGATTGAGGGTTCAATTCCTTCTATCTTTGGAGACGATGAACAGAGCACTTCGGTAAGCTGTAAATAACGCTAAAAAGTGTGATGATAAGACGTCCCTGTCATTGTTTTGTTAGCATTAGCAGTTGCACCGTCTTCAGACTTCATATGTTAGCGCTGTGTGCTCGTTTTAGATCCTTGATGATATGGCCTACGTGATTTCATTTAAGTCTAAAGTTTTCATTAGTCATTTCATTTTGTCGTTTTTGTCTCCGAAAAGACTGTATTAAAATGCATTTCGTGACGTTAGCTTGGCGCTAGCGTTAGCTCGGTGCTTGTGTTAGCTCACTTGTTAGGGTTCTGCAGGTTCATCATCTTTATTTTCATCTCGCTCCGCCGGGTCAGACTCTGGCTCAAACATGTAAGGCTGGATGGACAAGTCTTCTGTTGTTGACATTTTGTAAATAACCTCTGAATAAAAAGTTTATGCGCCGCTACATAGCCGTATCTCTTCTATCAAACTACAAAAATGGCCGAGCAGGGTGGCGTTGAACCGAGTGTCACCTGAAGAGGGGGCGGGGTATGGAGTGTCTCATTTGCATTTAAAGAGACCGCACCAAAACGAGTTGCTCTCAGAAGCACATCAGAAAAGGGGTTGAAAAGGGGTGGAGCTATAATAATGAGGAATTCAGACCAAGCATTGCAGTTCCGCTTTATATAGACCACAACTGTATGATTTATATGTAAAAAGAAAGGATTTAAAACCATGATATGTCCCCTTTAAATGATTAGATACACTAGCTTCTCAGTTACTGTAAACTCGTTTACGGAAAACATCTCTGTTGTGTTGTATTGTGGTTTGTTGCTGTTCTCTTTCTTGCCATGTAGGCAGAGACATTGGGAGGGGGTCGCCAGATGCCTTTAAGAAACTAAGAATATTTTTGAACAATTTGAGCCCATTTTTGCTTTTTTTTTTTTTACCCTTTTTACACCAAACTTGCCATATTTTATCACTTTTTCTTGCCATATTTTTGCTCCTTTTAATGCATTACTTCGCCATCAAATTTCAATGTTTTTTCTGCACATTTTATGCTTATCTTTGCCAATTTAACCACATTCATGATTAGTCGTGCCCATTATTTGCCAGTTTAAACTATTTTTTTCTGCCAATTTTAAGCCAAAATTGACAGTTTCAACACTTTACACCATTTTTTTCTCTCCGTTTTTGTCCACTCTTTATTTTGCAACTCTTTATCAAATTTCTGTGGTTTTTAAAATCCCATATCACCACCTTTTCCACGATTTTTTTTTTGTCACTTTCAACCCATTTTGTCTCCGATTAAAACAAGGATTTATAGCTTTAAGATGACTATATACTATGGCACAAATAATAATAAACTTCCTGAGTAACAGTGGATATTTTTCAGATGAATAAATAAATGTGGTTATCACAGATTCATAGAACAATGGACCATCATTTTGCTGACTTTATGGATGTGTCCCAAAAATCTCTCCCCTTTATTCCCCCTTATAGATGGCCCTGTCTCCACATGACTGTTCTTCAATGTTCATGTCTGTTCAACCACCTTCAGGTACAGTGGGGGTCCCCAGGCTCTGGAACCTTTATTTTGGGGGTCGTGGGCTGAAAAGTTTGAGAACCATTGACGTAAGCGATTGCATTTTTCATTAGCCGCTTGTTGGCTGTGTCTGATTTGCATTCTAAGAACCTAATTTTTGTCCAAACATTTAAAGTGTTACCATTTTATTGTTATTTAATGCCTTTAACTGTACAAGGCAAATATACAGCATAAGACATTTTTAGATACTCCTCGTGTTATTCTCATCCTATTGCGATCACGGTGTTGTCTGAGGCCAAGAACTTTCACACTTTAACCTCCTCTGCACATCATACACACATGTAACTTCTATAGGTGACGCCATCTAATTCATCTGACACGCCTAATGTGGCCAAGTTTTCACTTTGGATTGTTATTAAATCCGATTTACAACATTTCACATTTTCAGATGTTTTTGCTGAACAGATTTTTATGACTGAACATACACTTGACTTATATGTGTGTAAATGTATGAAGCTTAGTGCTGACTTTAAAGACGTACTATTACCACAGCATAACTCTAGCTGCTCTTGCAGTGCTTGGTTTCTGAATGTTTCTGCAGATCCCAGAACACAAATGGAGGTTTTTTTGGGCACATTTGTAGCAGTAGCCTATGTTACCAGAAACATCAACTAAGTGAAATCTCAGAAATCTTCATTTATATAATGGTAGCATACTAGCATTATTTGCATTCTTTCAGAACCACTCCAACTGAAAGAGCGCAAAGTATGGTGGCCTGCAGGGGGAAAACATCACAAACCACTGCTAGCATGGTAGCTAAACAAAAAAAGTAGGAATATACTGTACACCATGATGAATGATGACATTCTGCTTGCTCACATCTCAAACCGTGTCTCCTTCGTTGTGTTTTGGTACTGTTTAGTGAGCTAATAGGCTGAGGATGGATCTACAGCTGGTCTAGTGCTTAGTCTAATCCCATTTTACAACTCATGACTGACCAGGGACTTCAAAACTGAAAAAACAATGAACAAAACAGGTGTTGGGTGGAGCATCCACTTACATTAAATCAAAAATATGAACACAAAGTCCTTTATATTTGTGACTTCAATTTTTCTGGACCCAATAATGGCCTACATCTGTTGTATTATCGGACACAGCATGGTATGTATCCTCCAAATCTATTCAATTTGCTACGAGACGTTGAGGCGGCTTTACTTTATGCATGAACACAGTTGGTGCAACTGTGGGACAAGATGGGGCATCTGGAATTGGTAAATGAGGATCAAAGCAAATAAAAAGAAAAGAAGGGATTTACTTTTGTTTAAAAGCCTTAGATCATCAAAGCTTGTACAGTGTGTAGTCAATTTAAGTAAACTTAACTAGTAGAAAAAACGCAGTAATCATAATGAATCAAGGGTTAAATGGAAGTCAATACTGTAAATTGGTAGAGCTTTTGGTTCTTATGTTTACTTTTAGTGGAATAAAAAAAAAAAAATCAGCTTCAAAGCAATGCTGACACAGCACCTTCCTCAAACACGCTCTTACTTTTGTCATCTAACATTATTGAAAATAAGTTGTTTTTTTTAAAGTTTTGTTTATCCCTCCTTGAGTCTGATTAAGACAAACTTTATTTTTGAATTTTAAAAAGAAAATCAAACAACCACTCATTTTGTTTTTAATATCCTTTTCTGAATGGAAAACCCTATAACCAAAACATGCACTGACCTTACAGCTACACCCTTTACCCTTATGACTTTCATCATCTTAAGTGAGAATTCTAATTCAAAGAGCTAAAAAGTAACCATCGTTTTAGGTATATATTTTAAGCGATAAACGCAACGCAAAGGGTGACCCTTTAGCTTTATGACTATCATCACACCACCATAAATCCTCCCTCTAACTCTCATCACCCAGTGTAAATTCTGGATGTTGACCATGCTCTGACAACATCTATATTCTGAGAAGGTGGGAGGGTCCATATTAGTTAAAGCTCATCCCTGAGGCCGCAGCACCATCGTGGTTGTGAGGCGATATGAGTTCTTCGGAGAAACACTGGATGGTGACGTTACAGCAGGTTTTCTACCCGACACTCGCAGCTGTGGGTATTCCATGTGAGTACAAGTCAGACATTTAGTTTTTAAGAAAACGTGGCACATCAATAACATATGAACATCTTCTCCTTCAGCCAATGCCATCAACTTTCTCATCATCTGGAGGAGGAACTGTATGCTCTCCAGGTCCGGCACCTTCTACCTCATGGCCATGTCTGTGGCTGACAACCTTGTTCTGTTCTTCATCGTGGTGCTTGAGCTAACGTTCAAGTACCACCAGCAGGAACCTTTCTGGAGCTTTGAGCCGTGGTGCAGCTTAAGAGACATTTTCAACTACGGTGCCTTTAATGCTTCTACGTGGCTCGTGGTTTTCTTCACCGTGGAGCGTTTCATCGCCATTCATACATGGAAAATCAAAGTCAAAATCTGTACCCCGAGATGTGCCACATGGACTATAGTAGCCATCTTTGTCCTGAGTCATGTACTTGCTATCCCCTACTACTGGTCCAACACCTCAGTCCAAGTGGACAACCAAACAATGTGTATCTACAGACCGGAGGCCCCGGCTCCCTATATTCATGCTCTGATTTGGTTCCAAAGTTTGCAAGCCTACTTATTCCCATTTCTCATCATCTTAACCCTAAACGGACTAACTCTACGACTCATTTCTCTCCGCAACCGCATTCACATCTCTGCAGATTCGACTCTCAGACTCCACAAGGTGAAGCCTATCCTTCGCTCCAGGATGAGAAAATCTGTTGTGCTTTTGGTGACAGTCTCCATGACTTTTGTTCTGCTCTCCATCCCTCGCGCCGTGACTCAGATCATCCTCCGCACAACTGACATGTACACTTTGGATCGCAACGACTACAGTCAGCGAATAAACATCGCTGCCGACACAGGCACCATGCTGAGCCTTAGCAACTCTGCTGCTAACATGTACCTATACGTGTGTACGCAAGCTAAGTTTCGCCAGGAGTTTATAGCCTGCATCAGGCACGTCTCTTTATGTATATTTAAAACCGCAGAAAGAATTAATCGTCATTAAACCTAGCGTATACACACATTCGAGGAAGTTTGCACAGGTGGACTTTGTGTGTTTAACGAAAGCTTTCCCTTAATTTTAGCCGCCAAGCAGTTATAAAACACAGTTGTAATTTTCTTTATCACAGCAGTATTTTCTTTCACGTGTTTACCATCCTGACACAATTTTCCACTGTTTGACATCAGTTTAATGAATTTCCTGCCTGTGGTTTCCAGACGAATTGCAAACAAACACGAGGAGGAGCAGACTGGTTAATCATTGGCAAAGCCGAGTGTCAATGTGCAGTTAGATTCAAGTGAAGTATGGGGATTTTTTGTGCTGGTTCATGCATTTATCAGAACTGTAGGGGGTTGCATGTGTTCAGTGGATTTACTTTCATTAAGGTTTTATTGAGCAGCTTTGACACGTGAACTGCACATGGATTTAATATTTTGTAAATGCCCAAATGTAGTGGTTTAGTTACTGGCCCAAAATCACAGAAACCTGGTTTGAGCACCTGCTGTGGACATTTGCTACCCATTGATGCCCCACTTTTGTTCTCTGTCATCACTAGTCAAAATAGAATATATATATATACATATATAAGACACACATGCTCAAGTGGCAATTGAAACAATTTCAGCAAACCTTAAAGATTTATTGACATTTCCCTGCTGCCATAAGAAACCAATTACATGGGATGATGAGCCTGCACAGACTTGGCTTATTTTAAACCATTTAGTGATTTAATTTTAAAATCTGTCTCGGCAATCAAAGCTGTAGTGGAAAGCCATGCTTGTGTCATCAACATGGTAAAAATGACAGAATCTGCTTTCTTCACATCAGTGATCATCTCTTTAATCTAATCAGACGTTGAAGCAGATGCTAGACTGGATGGCTACTTCTTCTTCATACTTTTGGGAGCCTTGACTAGGCCCTGTATGTACTTGTTAGGAATCCTGTAGTGGTCTGAAACAATAATACAAGACAATCAGGGTTAATTTGACTAAATTTAAGAACTCAGAGTTAAATCTTTGACTTATTATGCGACGCCATACCAAGTAACAAAGTGCCGACTTGATGGACCTGGTTTCCTTGAATCTGGACGAGCACTTTGTCTTTAGAGCCTGGAACAGGATGTAACACTGAGCTGGCCTGGACTTTGTGCTGCAAAGCCGAGGCCACAGCAGCAGGATCTAGTCCATACAGTTCCAGGTTCTTTATCAATGTCACCTACAGTAAAAAAAAAAAAGTTAAAAGATCCATCAATTAACTTTCACACAGATCTGAGGTTTAAACACTGACCTTCTTATTGGAGCCACGAGAAGCCACTGAAATGTCAATGGGCTCAATTTGGCCTTTTTTTGTTATGGGTGCTTTACCAGGGAAAACTACTTGATGGCACACCTGCATTCTTCCTAAAGTCCTGTTGAAAACAAGTGGAAGTCATCTTAAAATGACTTATAGTCTTAAGTGCTACTAATGGTAAGAATTGTTGACAGAACGACTCCAGCTCGTTCTTAGTCTTTTTGCATCGCTTCCTCAAAAAACTCCATTATCAGGAGCGTCTTCATGGAAAATCATAAATAGAGGCTCTGATTTTCCATTTCAAAATTTTGCAAAATCCATTTTGATTCAATTTCATCGGCTTTCCCTAATCAGATTTCATTACTAGCTTTTAAACTACCAGAAATCATATTAGACATGCTTAAAATAATTGTTTGAGTTAACTGTTCAACGCTGTATTTGCACCAAAAACACAAAGCTTTCCTCATTAGACCGCCTGTTTTACGATGCAATTGTTTGACATTGTTCCAAAACAGGTCAGTGAGGGTGTAGTCCGTGTCGTATTGCAAATTCCGCATGATTTATTTTTATTTTTATAAAACTAAAAAAAGAAATGCTAATCTACATATATTCCTCCTGTGAGAACCAAGCCACAACCCAAGGTTCTTCCCTGAGCATCAGACCAAAGAGTAGTTGCATAATATAATCAGGTTATCTTTTCATGTCGTTTCATGAGTTCATTCATTTTTCTTTGATACCAAGTACTTTTGATTTTGCTCAATATTGTCAAACCTTATTTTAATTGTTTTCTCCATATGCTGGAATGATTTAGGTGTTAAAAGCTGAAGGCAATTTTTGTCTTTTCTTTGTCTTTCTGCTGTTAAACCTGAAAACCTTCATTTATAGGAAACACTGAACCACAATTCTACGTCACCATAGCATCTAAACTAGTTAAACCTAGCATTACATTGTGACTTGGTGAGTTTAGGACTTTTGATTTTTGGGTAAAATAATAAAAAGCTTAAAAGTGGCCCCTCAAATGATTATTAATGTCCTCATGATTCGTTTTAAAAACACGGCTTATTTAATTTATGTTGGAATCATTTCCAAAAAATAATACCATCACTTTAAAATGTAGAATTACTGAATAGTATAAATAAAGTGTAGTAGAAACATAAAACTTAAATGTGGAAAATGTAAAGACAAACATACATTTCTCTTGCAGATTTGAAAAGGAAAACAGGGCTTTTCTTTAGTTTGCCCCATGATGTCCTACTGTCAACAATATCAGATAGCTTCAGATAGTTTCCCTTCCCTCTGTCAAATATTCCATGTGGATTCCATATGGGACAGTTGTTATTTTTTCTCATGTCAGCAGTGATGGTAGAATGTTGTATATAATGCATCTCCATAATGGCCACACATGTGAATTCCACCCCTAAAGCTAACGAGAAGTGTTTCAGTGGTGGACAAGCATTGAGTACACACTGGTCTTTACCTGCTAAATAGGTCGTCCCACTTCAGAGTCTCCACTTCCTGGTACTCAGATTTTTCTAGTAAGCAGTCGCAGAGGACAGGATTCACCGTCACAAAACTGTTAGCGGTTACAAAAAAAAAGGAGTTAAATAGAAGAACTGACAGGGAACACGCTGCCTTGTTAAGTGATGCCAACTTCCATGACAGATCTGATTAAATTTGCTCCTTGGTTCACATCTAAAGATGTAGAAATCTCTTCATGAACTAAATGGAAACATGGGATGTCCATTAGGCTTCAAAGCCACAGTTAAACATTTGAGCAGAGTTTAAAGACATTAAGTCGACTCTAATCTGCGATCGTTCTCTGGCCTTAAAAGCCATCGGCTCGACACTGCACTCAGTTTAGAAATCAAGCAGCACATGGACAGCGTTCAGTTAATTAAGATTATCTCTTTTAAAGCATTTAACAAACAACTCAACTGATACGGTCTACTTAGTAAAACCCAAAAAGCAATATCCTGATTTTTTAGGTTTTCAAACAGCTTCAGTCAAATTAAAGTATTTTTTTTTTATTTTTTACTTCTTTTATTGCCATTTGATATTATTATTAATGTTACATCAATTACACAAGGTTAGAGTATTTTTTCTTGTGTCTAGTGTAGAAGTGCAGCTGATGGCCCCCAAAGTAAACACACAAAAACACACAAAATGACAATAAAACACAAAAAAAAAAACTGAAAAAAAAAATCAAAATCACTCCAAAAACACAGAAGATGATTACAAAAATTGTCAGAAATCTATAAAACAAAAATATAATAAAAAATCGTCGTTGGACAGGCAATTTTTGTAAAATTTAAATTTCCCCAAATTGTTGAAAGTTGCTGCAAGCATGACTCGTATCCGAGTCGCACTATAACCGCGTCACTGTTTTATACTTGGTTCCGCTGTCGTGACTGCGCAATGTTATGGTAAATTAGACATTTTTAAATAACGTTATCATTTATTTTGAAATGTGAGACTAATTACAATCATAAAATCATACTTATGTGTTAAAATTTTGAAACATTTATTTAACACATTTTAATGACAATTAAGGCCTTATTTTTAGATTCATGAAATTAATAACTTTTAAGACTTTTTAAGCTTCTGGAAGAACCCTGTCAAATAACGCAGCAGCTGTAGTTGAGTTTCATCTTCTTACTTTTTATTATGCTCCACCACCAAGTCGTTCTTCTTCACGTAGTCTGTGACGAGACTTCGTACTTCAGTCGGATTCATTGTCGCTCCTTTCCTGTGGAGGCAGCAGATGTATGAGGGAGAACAGCTGCCCTCAGTTTTTCCCACCATATACTGACAGTAAAAAAATAACTGAAGTGAACTTGAATTGTTGACTATTGTTCTCTTTTTGAGTAACGTCACTTGATCAAGCCTAATCTAACATTCCACACTACAAAATAAGTTATAAAAGTATGATTCATGCTGATATTGTATTGGTATCGGCCAATACGCAAGGCTGCAATATCGGTATCGTATCGGAAGTGAGTACTATCGGAGTACTCCTCCATGGTTACTGAGGACCCAGTAACCATGGAGGAGTGAGGTCTGACCAATTCCAGCAAAGCAAACATTTTGGTTCAGGAAAACTGAATGGGCTCAGCCTATGTTAGTCGTTAATATTTAATCTGATAAAATTAAACCTCAACAAATGCTGAGTTCACTGTAGCAAAAAAAAAAACTTCCACTCAAGACAAGGGATCAAGCTTAGAAAACCATTGACAAATGGCACCACTTATGTTTATCCATCTTGGCACATAGATTGAAAAAAATATATACACAGCCTATATATGGCAAATAATGGTACAAACAAATGCTGGAATTATAAGTATCCCATTAGTTTGTCACATTTAAGATTTTTGTTATTTTGCTGGTTTGTTCTGATGTTTGACCTTATTGATTGTATTTTTTCATTGAAATATACAGCAAATTCATTGCATTTTCCAGCTGACAGTAATTCAGGGGCTATCTGATCTGGGGGGGTTGTGAGCTTTTCAATTACAGAAAACAACATGGAAGAGTTGTTGACATTTTTGGTAATAATTTCAGAAAAGTATTGCTGCCTTGCTTTGAACAAGCCATCATTGAATTTTCGCAGACTTATTTTGAATAGTTCTAGATGAATTTGGAGTTTTGTTGATCTCCATTTACGCTCAGCTCTTCTACAGTCAGATTTCAAATTCTGCATTATCTCAGTCCTCCTCCAAGGTGTTTTCTGTATGTTTGGTTTTCTCTTAGTTTTGATTGAAGCCACCACATCTATGACATTACAGACTTTTGTATTAAACTCATCCAAAAGATCATCAACTGTCTCAGCACTCAATGTTGGTGTCATTGCTATGGCTTCCATAAACTGTGCACTTGTGTTGTGTTTATGTACCTTTTCTTTAAACACACAGAAGTAGGGGGAACAAATCTTACAGTCTCTAATTCAAAAAAGACACAGAAATGATCAGATACAGTAGAGCTAAGTCTCTTACATCAACAGCAGAGATATCAACACCTTTAGAGATAACCAGATCCAAAGTGTGACCTTGAGTGTGTGTCGGACTAGTCACATGTTTCATAAGACCAAAAGTGTCCATTAAAGCATACAGCTCTTTGGCATGTTGTTATTGTCCATGTTGTTGTCTACATGAATGTTAAAGTCACCTGTTATTATTAAAAAGTTGTATTCAGTGCATACAACTGACAGCAGTTCAGCAAACTCATCCATAAATTCTCCAGAATATTTTGGGGGTCTATAAACGACTAAAAACAGAACTCTTGAATCACCCTTCAGTAAGAACGGCATATATTCAAAGGAGATAAAATCACCAAAAGTTATTTCTTTGCACTGAAATATTGATTTAAAAATGGCAGCAACTCTACCACCTTTCCTGCAAGTACGACACTTATTGAAATAAATAGTCTTGTGGTGCACTTTCATTGAGAATAGTATTACTGATACCATCATTCAACCACGTTTCATTAAGAAGTAAAAAGTGATGTGTCAAAATAATATCATTAATTAGTAGTGACTTGTTAACAAGAGATCTAACATTAAGAAATCTAATTTTAAAGATTTTACTGGAGACACTGGTGGACTCTTTGGATGACATGTTATGGGGTCAAATTTTTATCTCTATTAAGCTTTTTGCTTTTCTTTAATTTCAAATTTTTACCTGTGTTACCTGTCACCACAGGAATTAAAGAAGCTGCATTAACTCCATAAGGCCCTGACTTTTTCTGGTTGTTCCTGAAAATAGAGCTATTGCAGTCCAGACCCAGCACACATCAGACCTGTGTCGCTCTAAGATGAACACAACTGGCCTGAGGAGAAAAATAATCCTGGGCCTGATATCGTCAAGGAGGGATGGGTGGTATGATTGATTCTTTAAAGGAGATAAGATGGGACCGTGGTGGGGTAAAGGGTGGGGTGTCAGTCTTGTGCCAGCCAGAAACAGCTCGTTCATCTGGGCAGTTAAATCCAAGAAGACAGGGGTAGGAGAGAAGCTGGATGAGGTGGAAGTAGGTGAACTTTGGGGTGAAGCAGGTGGGTCCTGAGATATGGGCGGTGGGTTGACCTCTTCATTTTGGTGATTTTGATTTCTTGCTGGAAGCTCATCGACTCCATGTTCTTTCCTTGTTGTTTTGTTCTCCGATGGTACATGTTGTCCTCTGTCTTTATCAGAACTGATAGCAGTGTGACAGGTGAAGTAAAATAAGTTGGATGTGAAAAGTTTTACTCCAGCTTTGTTTAGACACAGTCCATCTGCTCTAAAAAGATGACGACATTCCCAAAAAATAGGAAAATTTGTGCGAACAGCTCACAGTTTTTAGCAGATGGGTGAAATCCTGCTTTAACACCTCAGACTCCTCCTTGGCTAAATCATTTAATCCAAAATGAATCACAACATTTTTCAAATGTGGGAAATCTGCAACAATATGCAAGATTTTGTCAGCCAGGTCTGATACTGTGTCATTAGGGAAGCAAATCACTTTCACGTTGCTGCTAACCATCTTCTGAGCATCTTTAACAGAAACGTCTCCCACTATCAGTGTGTGAGGTTGTTGCTTTGGCTTACCATGTCGCTTTTGTTTTCCTGAAGCACTTTCAGTCTTCGCAGTTCCAGAAGGTTGTGTGTTGACCTCATTAGAGCCAGAAACTGGGTTTGTGACTTGGTAATACTCCTGCCTTTAACAAATGTCCACTTTTGTGCCTGGGCAGACAAGGGAGTTGATGTTGAGGCTACAGTCTGCGAAGCCAGTGCAGGCCAGTCCGTCTCATTATTGATATCAGGGCGCTTTGCTTGGCCCGTTAGCCTTTGAAGTGGATATGACTTTTTCTTAGGCTTAGCTCCCAGAGTATTCCAGGGAGGACTCGCACCTGTTGGCTTATCAACGGGAACAAGATCCTCTTTAGGTCTGATAGCTTTGTTAGCTTGGGCTGGTAGCGAGTTAGCTTTATCCACTCCGCTGTTTTGAAATTAACCTCAATGTTTACTTGTATTTCTCACACTGTAGTCTCCAGTTCAGTAATTTATTGGAGAAGACTGCTGTATTCTGTTGTGGAAAGAGCCATTCTTCTGCTAGTTAGCTTGCTACTTGTAGCGAGCTAGCTTGCTACTTAGCTTTCCAGTTGAGCCAGCAAATAAAAAAGCAGTAGATGATTACCTCAGAGCCAGTCAGATGGTAAATCATAGAGTTTGTTGTTGAAGTATCGTATCCTTTCTCAGAAGAAAAAGTTCATGTGTAGTAAATAAATTCCTCTGTGAGGTCCGCTCTGCTCTTTTGCTGCTGTCAGCTCAGCTGCCGAAAGTCAACACTCACATGGAAAGTCAACAAACACACGGAAAGGTTTACTCTGGGTTCAACATACGGTCATGGACACATTCAGTGATTTAAGACACTACATCCACACAACAGTAGCTGGAATTGAACTAAGGGGGTGTAACACTGTGTAGGTCACAATAATATCCTAGAAATCAATCAGTGTACTTTTAGTTTGAATAATTCCCAATTTTTTGTGTCATTTTTGTAAAACACCTGCAGTACATTTACAACCCACCAGACGGCTATCACACATATTATAGGAGTGGTTATTGTGCCAGTTTGGGTTACATATAGGCTTTACACTGATCTGATCGGCTATATCAGATTGGTCGATATTTTGCATTTTATGCAATTAATGTGATCAGCTGTAATATCTTCATTTTCCAATCTGATCAATGACGTCATTGTCGTGATGAAACTTTCTGTAGATGCTCCCATTGCATTGTTTTATCGTCTCATTTACACTGAAGAGTTGTTTGCTTTACGTGCCACAGCTTTATTTCACTCACATTTGTGCACAAAAACCTAAGATTGAATGGTGAAAATGATCGGCCCAAAAATCCTGATAGAGTAAAGCCTAGTTAAATGTGTTATAGTCAGACATTACTATTGTGGGACGGGGGGGATGTTTAAAGGGACAACATAATATCACCATGACGACACATCAAAGAGAGGTCAGAGGTGAAGGTGTAGGCCTCAGGAGCTGCAGACGATTTATAGCTTCTTTTATGTAAACACGATTCATCATCCCTTCCTAAAGCTTTTGCCACCCACACACACACGGACGCACGCACACGCACCTCTTGTTTGCATCCAGAAACAGCAGCTCCAGACGTGCTGACACAGAGTAGATAGTTGTGATCTCTGGAGGATGGTAGGAAATTTCTCCTTCCACTTCATCACACACTGAAGCTGCTTCCACATCCGTCTCCTCTGGAGCGACGAAGGAACGCAGTCTATTAAAACATCACAGTGATATGAGTGCTGATGCGTGACAAATTGGACTCCCAAAGAATGCCTTTAAATTTAAAAACATGGTTCTACTCACTGTGGATGTTTCCAGTCCACCTCCACAATGCTCTCCACTCCCTTAGTGAGTTCCTTCACCCGTACTAGATGATGCTGCTGCTGCATGGCCTGTAAGAACTTTGATAGCTTTTTTTTTGTGGGGGGTGGAGAGAAATCCAATTAATCAACTACAGAGTTTTTATACTGATGTTCAAAAGTAATTACATAATAATTGTAATCATGTAATTAATACTTCATTACAATTATGGCATAATTGTAGTTGTAACTGTAATTAAAAAGAAAATGTTGTTCTTGTAATCGTACCTAAATTGTAATTGAGTTTAAGTAATTGACTTTGTAATTGCCATGAAAATTCTATAAACATTGTCAATATTAATTTAACACAAAACTGGGGAACAGTTCTACACATATGTAGTTAACAATTATTAAAATATGTTTCTTATCAAGTTTTCCCATATTTTACCATTTTTAGAAAGTATAATTCAAGGGGTATACTGACACAAAAAAAAAACAGTCACACCAAAAATATTAAAACCTATATTTGCATTGATTAGGAAGCCTAACAAGGTAACCAAAGGTTAAGAGAAACAAATTAGATGATAGATAAATTGTTTTGTATTTTATAGCTGATTTAGCACCTGTTATCATGAAAGATGCTAACAGAAAGCTAACGCAAGAGGATGATTAACTTTTATTAGGTTATTTATTTCAGGCTCAGTAATTGTGATTAATTTTAATTGAACTTTTGTAATTGACAGCGTAATTGTAAATGACTTTCTGAGGATAATTTAATCGTAATTGGAAAAAATACTGGTCACTGTCACAGTAATTTAATTGTAATTGAAAAATGTTATTGACCCCAACCCCTGGTAGTCACGACACAACTGATGTTAGGGTGAGCATATTTTGATTTCCAAAAAAGAGGCCACTTTGGCCGACCACGACATACTCAAAGTACTCAACGTTTTCTTGAATCTACCTTGTAATGACAAAATACAATGTAGCAGATAAATTAGTTGTTATTGTCCATATAGTTTTAAAAAAAATTATTTATCTCTTTATAACAAAGACTTAAAAACAATCTGATAGTGTAAAACCTAGTCTTTAATGACTCTGTCGCGTGTGAGTAAAACGAGAGTAATTACATGGCACTGGCTGTAAAGAGCAACTCATTAGCTTTCAGAAAATTGTGGAATTTCTCTGATAAAGCAAAGATTAGCGGCGCTACGGTATTTTAAATTAAAAAGTATCTATTCGTACGGTTGCTGTACAGACGATCCCCAGTGCTATTGGTACATTTACCGAAGTGCACGCGCGCACGTAGCGTCTTAGAGTAAGTTATATCCCTATATCGCAACAATTTTTAGGGTTAGGTTTACGGTTAGGTTTAGTCTTAGCAACGTGACCTAAACCGGCAAATGAGGGGTGCTGCGTACGGACAGAATGTCGGTATATTGATATGGTAACCGTACGGATAGCCACTGCCTTTAAATTAATGTGTTCTCCAAGATGCATTCAAGGTCCCTGGGAAACCCGGACGTTTCCATCTATTTATAAAATCTGGCCAGACAAGACGTAAAAAGAGGACATATACTGTATGGTCCCACTAATTGATGTACCTTTTTATAGCTGGACTTTTTGATATCAATTTGTTTTCCACTCGGGCTGAAAAACAGAAACAGACCTCAGCTATATTTCTTTATGATCCCGATGCCTGTTCAAACATAAATCAAGTAAGTGCTCTTTTACCAGCAGGAGAACATGTGGTTCCTCAGAAAAGTGCTGGTCAGCAGAGGGAGCTCCGACTTCTTCACCCTTGTCTTTAGTGCATGCATGAAACACTGCAACAGCAGGGCGTCCATCAGCGCTGTGAAATCAGATGACAAGGGTCACATTCTAAGAATTCTAAACATGTTGCTTCAATTACCATAATTTCCCAGTTGAACCAGCAGAATGACCACCTTCCATGCCTGCTGTGCAACCTGCCTGGGATGGAGGTTTTAATGGAAGATAACAGGAGCTTTAAAGGGACGTACTTTAGATTTATGACTTCACAACATGAAGGAAACCATCAAAAGTGTCCAACATATCTAAAGTTAATAACATACTTACCAATACAGTGGTTTTCTTGATGTGACCCCATTTTTATATTACAAATTTCTGGCGACCCCAGAGGTTTTTTTTCCTCTAAAATTAGTTTTTGTTCATGTTTGTTATGCTGTTACACATACAGTGTAGCCAGTATTAGTGCACAAAGTGACAATATGAGCTAGCTCTGATATTTTTATACTGCGTTTTATTTGAACTAGATTTATATTTCAGAAAGTGAAAGTAAAGAATACAGTTGTTTGAGATTGTGTGTGGTGTGTTTGTCTCAGAAAGAATAAGACTTATTTAAGCTCTTTGAGCTTTCTGCCTCTTCATGTACTGTATGTCTATTTCTGTAATATGATGTAGCGGTGTCCCGATCCGATATTGATATCGGATATTGTTCCAGAAAACGAATATTGGATTTTATCGGACTGCATCTAAAATCCCTGATATATATTATATTATATCTATTCAATTGTAGAATACTGTAGATATTATGTTGAAAGTTATGTAGCCAATTGGTTAATTAAAAATGGGTCAGTTTTTCTCATCCCTACTGTTGCTGACTATTGTTCTCTGTTTGAGTGACATCAAGCCTTTTATAACATTCCACACTACAAAATAAGTAATAAAAGTATGTATGATTTGTGCTGATATCGCTTCGGATCAATATCGGTATCGGCCAATACACAAGGTTGCAATATCGGTATCGTATCAGAAGTGAAAAAGTTGTATCGGGACATCCCTAATATGATGCAATGTTTGTTTAATTGTGCAAAACAGATGTATACAAATTGGAAAAAAAGGTTAAAAAAATTCTAAATAGAAAAATATAACTTTAATCTGTATTTTTTCATTTTATTACTTACTAGACATTTTTTTCCAGGTGACCACAAGGTTGAAAAACCCTGTACAAATATATCTAATTAGTAGAACCAACTACCCTGTGATATTGTTACTGCAAAAAAATAACTGTATGTCAGTTAAAGCAGTAAAAATTAAAATCCACTAGTACTTTTGATGTACACAAGTGTAAAACAACCTTGTGACCAATGTGTGTGTGCATCTTATCTTATTATAATCATCTTCGCATTATTTTTTTAATCTAATAATGAAAGTGTTTTTTTCTTTATGTTCGCAAAGGCAATGCACTGCTTGTATTTCAAAGCAGATTTATTACCCTTTTCTGTGACCCACTTTTGGGTTCCAGCCCATATGTTGAGAAACACTGCTCTACACATCCATCATCAATCTTTTTTTCCGTGGACTACTTTTTAAATGATTCTGAGCATGTCATACATAGATGAAGAGATTTGCTGACTAAGCAGAAGTGAACTCTACCTTGTGGTGTTTCCTGCTCCTCCTGGTTCTCCTCCTCTTTCTCGTCGCCTTCTTCACTTTTCTCCTCCTCTTTCTCAGCCAGGCTCAGATCTTCAATCCCACCATAGTCTTGCTTTGTGATTGATTCGCTGGCAGTATGCTGCTCCTCCAGGGACTGCTCAACCTCCACCTTTGCCCCCTCCTCTTCCTCACTAACCTCACATTCCTCTTTATAGCTCCTGTGTTCATCGTTCTCATCTGGCACACATGGAGGACATGACTTGTCACCAAATGCCCTAAAACAAAAATAATCACTTTGTCAGAGAAAGTTATGAGCTGCTGAATTCAAATGACGTGATTTTTTGATCCATAAAATTTAGATTTCCATTTATTGTTTATAGAAAATCAAGGATCGGAGGCAGAGACTAAGCTAGAAGGTTATGGGTTGAAGCCCCAGCCCTGCTGAGATGTGTTTGCAGTATCCACAAGGTTTTATTTTGTGAGGATGTTCAACTTTCATGATTTTAGGGTGAGCTAAGCTTTAAGTGTGACTAAATTGGTGTAACGTTTTATCGCTGCTGACACGTGGACCGTCCTCTGTTACTCCTCCGTATCTGCTGCTGTAGCTTTCACCTTGTGTTCTAAGTCTCATTTCTTTACTCACATGCTTCAAACTCAGAAAAACCGCCGAGTCGACGTCTGTTTGGAACAATGAGCTGAATCAATCTTGTCCTCTAACAATCTGCATGGTCGCCTCTCTTTCTCCAGTTATTTGTAAACATTTGGTGAAAGTTGACCTCTGTGTAATAATGTGTTCATAGCCTGTGGTCAGTGGCTGGTTTCCTGTGTAGATTGGAGGACTCGGGTGAAACGCTTCCCCATCAGCTCCATAAACAGTTACAGATTAGATAAAAGTGCCTGAAGTTTAAGAAATAATTATAGCTGCTGTGCAGCAATGGTTGTGGCCAGGCAATTTCAGGCAAAACAAGACAGCAGCAGTTAGCGTTTAAAGGCAGAATTCAAGTTAAGACAAACGTACATTGACCACTGAGCCAAATCACTATGTATAAAAAAATAAGTCTCAAAATCATAAAAAAACAAGCACTTCTCTTTGCTCTGAAATGCTGGGGGCGTGTCAGTTAGAGGCGTTGGAACCACACGCGGGAAGGGCGCCTCCTCCGGGTACTGTGTCTATGGGAGAGAGCAGTGTGAAAGTGGCTCCAGCGTCGGTACTGCTTCTCTCATTGGTTTTCCAAAGTGCTCAGATCGAGCCAAACAAGATGTCAGCGGAAAGATCTGCTCTGTCCGAGTCCAAATATGTGCATCTCTCCCGGGTAAAAACGTGCTAATTTCATGAAAAAAGTGGCACCATCGGAGGCGTCTTATTCCCCTGAGTCCGATTATGTGGTTTTTTTTCAGCTAGGGGCCGAATTGCGGCCAGCTGGAGGCCATGGAAGTTTGGTGTGCTTCAAAAAACTGTGGGAGAAGTTTTTGAAAACAAAACAGAGTAATGGCGTCTTTGGGCTACATTTTGGTAAAAGTTGCAAATCTGTAGCACATATGGTTGATTTGTTGTGATTTTTAAAAATGCTGAGCTTAGAGGCTTCCTTTAGCGCCACCTTCAGGACTATTGGTCTGTTTTTTCAGCTTAGTCAATCTGGCATGTGACTGGACCTTTGACAAAAATTTGAACATGCAGGATAAAAAAAATTTCCAGGCAGCTTAGGCTGTCTGGCTCCTATAATGATAATAAAAAAGCAGGTTCTAATTAGCCATGCTATGTGACATGTGCTTTCTGGAGTCCATGACGACACCAGAAGAACTGTGGGCATCAACACACGGATCCAGTGTCTTTAATGTCTTACTGCAGTGGTTCCCAATCTTTTTTGTCATGAGTACCCCCTTTGCATTTTTGTCAAATCATATGTACCCCCGCTTCCTATCATTAGTATCGTCCCCATAATTTCATATGCAAAACCCCTAAATGTGTTGTAACTTGTAAACAATGGCTTCTTAAAGCTGAATTTAAAAACAATGAATGGAAATTCAAGTTGAAATTATTTTGTAAAAATATCATGCTTTTTTTTGTGATTACTTCAATAGTAAATAAATACTGTCTCCTTTGTAAAATGTAGCTAATTATTGTCTCCTATTGTCAGAAGTGTGATAAAATGTCCTCTCCAGCACAAAACAATCCTGTTTCAATAAATTGCAAAAAAATATGCACGTACCCTTGTTTGGGAACCAGTGTGACTTTCTTACTGCTTACAGTAAGTTAACTCATTCCTGGGGCTGCTATTTCCAATTACTGTGTGAGTAATATTAGTTTTTTCTTTTGTGTGCAATGATGTGAGTAAATATTAAATATATCAACATGGTTATAACAAAACTCAACTCCTTAAATTGCTGTAAACCTACCCCAGTACTGAGTAGAAAGAACCTTTCACAATAAAGCTGCTGGTTAATGGCTTTTCAGGTGTAAACGACAGATAACCTCCACTCCATAACCTGAACTGAATGATTTGAAAAAGTACTACGGTTGTTATTCATCCACCACTCGCCTTCTGTCTATCCCACCAATTACTAATGTGGAATAAGGATTTATGGGGGCTCAAGTGCATGACATTTTTCTGTCTGAAAGGTTATATCAGCTAATGCTACAATTGATATGCTTCCTTTGACACTGAGCGCAAGTACAAAACAATCAATTGCACTTGTGTTTAATAAAATACAACAGAGGACACAACCTCCGGCTTATGATCCAGTCAGCTTTGATGGCTGAAGAAGAAGATACTAGTCAATAAGCAAATTAGAGCCACACGTGTTATTGGAGGACTGTATTTTCTGGTATTACCTTTTGGTGACAATAAAGAATCCTTTGACAATCAAAGATGTTTAAAAAAGAAGTTAGATGTTGAAACTGAATCTGTTTTTATTCTCTTTCGGTAAATGAAATAAGTTTACATCGACTTCTTTAACTTTTCCTGATTATTTAGAGCAACCAAAAGCAACACAAATTGGCACTTTGACCAAAAAAGCTGCTAAATGACCTAAAAAAGAGGCTGAAAGCTTCACTCCAATGGAAAACAATGGGATGTTTACACGCAAATGGGGCCGCGTGACATCATCAGTCACGTGATTTCAAGATGATGGAAAAAAGGTTCTAAAATGGTAAGATCATCCACTTTTCAAAAGTTAATAAAACCAATATGTTGAAAAAAAAAAAGTGTTATTTTCTAGGCATAGATCTTCTAATAAGTACATTTCAAAAGTTTCAGGCCACATTTTTTTAAAAACAGTGGAGGATCCCTTTAAAGATGAAAACCCTAGTACCTGGTTTGTGTACGCAGAGTCTTGTGTTTACTGGTTAAGAATTCACCATCTAATGACACTTGTATTCATTGGATTCACACAAAACAAAGAGCAGCAGCTCACCAAAGGGAATCCATGTATGTGTGGACAACACACACGCCTCGGCCTTTCATACCCAGGCTCTGCATCTCTGCACTGGACACAGAAGCTTGACCGACTGCTACTGGTGCTCTGTCAAAGACAACAAAAGCACAGATGAATTATTGACAGCCATAAAAAAGGGAGAATAAAGGGAAAGTTTCGGGGCCCATTTATAAAGTCAGCAAAATGATGGTCCAATGTTCTATGAATCCGTGATAACCACATTTATTTATTTATCTGAATAATATTCACTGTTATCCAGGAAGTTTATTATTATTTGCACCATAGTATATAGTCATCTTAAAGATGTAAATCCTTGTTTAAATCAGAAATAAAATGGTTTAAAAGTGACCTAAAATGGTGGAAAAGGTGTTGAATGGGATTTTTGAAAACCACAGAAATTGGTTAAAAAGTGGAAATTAAGTGTGGCCAAAAACGAACAGAGAAAGTGTTAAAAAGGGTTCAAATTGTCAATATTGGGAAGAATTAGTTTCAATTTGCAAATAATGGACATGACAAATCGTGAATGTGGTTAAATTGGCAAAAAATAGGCATGAATTGTGGTGAAAAGGTTAAAAGTGACAATAACAGGTCAACATATGTGACGTGGGAAAAGTGGTGGAAATGGTTTATAAACGGCGAAAAAAGAAATGTGCAAAAAAGGCATGGAAATTTGATGGAGAATTGGCAGAAATGTAGCAAAAATGCATTAAAAGGAGCAAAAATATGGCACGAAAAAAGTGATGAAAATAGGTTAAACAATAGAAAATTTGTAGTTGCATAAAAAAATGGGTAAAAGTAAGCAAAAAAATGGGCTCAAAAAAAATTCTTAGTTTCTTGAAGGCATCTGGCGACCCCCTCCCAGTGTCTGATGACCCTAAATGGGGTTCCGACCCCAATGTTGAGAAACACTGCTTTACCGTAACACACCTGTTGTGTACGAGAGTGACGGCACAACAGTCGCCCTGCTTTACATCTGGTAGACCACATGGAGGCACCACCACTCCCGGCAACATGAGATCTGTAAAAAATAAACACATAATAAGGGCTGTTAATCATTTACCATCACCAACAAATACATGCTCAGAACATGACGTTAGTTTGTAGAAATAAAAGTACCCGCTCCTCCGATCAGCTTCTGCAGCACAGGAGGCCATGTAGTGAACGTAGGCAGGAGAGCTGGGCAGCGCCACAGCACGTAGACTGAAAAACAACAACATCACAGATTCATTTCCATTGCAAAGAGCTCATTTCCCCACGCTGAATGTGCTTCATCACCTGTGGGATACAGTCGTTTCTCCACCTCAAAAAACAAAGGATTTTTGTGGACAACATAAAGTGTCACTGCTTCTCCTTTGTGGGCATAAATCTTTACAACATTTAGTTCTTCTTTGTTGGGAACCAGCTCAGAAAGATCATCAGCAGAGAGAGAAGGAAACGCTGCTAACAGGTCGGACTTGAGCTTTCGCCTGAAAGTAGAAAACAACAAAAAGTCAGAAAACAAAATTACCCAGTAGCTCTCCTTTTTACAGCACAAAGCCAACTATTTAATGCATTTTAAATTTACGCAGAACACTGGAAGTACATGGGAAATCTGCAAACTTATGAAAGTGGTTGAGGGGAAAAAAAAACTATATTTAGTGTCAGAAAACAAAGGATAGTCTATCATTTACACTAAAAAGAAATAAATAAATTACTCTACAGTCCCTAAACTAGTCTCATTACATTTGTATCTTTAAAAACTATTTTCTTAATCATTATTATGATCAATATTTAAGTAGATTTTTATTTTTATTTACTTCATTAATATTACTAGTCTCATTTTCCATTTTAAATTTTCCTAAATTGTTTTTGACAGATCCCCAATTTCCATTTTGTTTCAGTATTACAGTTTTTTCCAAATTTGATGTCATGATACTTTCTGAAATCGTGCCAAACAACCTTAATATGGTTACCGTACTTGAGTTTACTATTGTTACATTTATATTGCTATGCTTGAGTTGAGATGTGCAGAAGGAATGTTGTGCAAAAAAAAAAAAAATAATCACAAAAAATTGCATAATAGCCGTTCAAACGATTCAACCATCCATTTACAGGAAAACAATCCATATTCCTCACGTCTCTACTCTTTAAAAATGACACACACAGCACAGACCCAGATGGAAAAATGTTTAATACAGTATATTCTTGTATGTGCTCTAAAATCTGAAACTAAATCTAAGCCCAAAAAAATATTCAGGATCACATTAAAACAGCAGATAAACACAGAAGAGGAATAGGGCCACTAAAAAAACAAAAAAAACAATACGTTAAAAAAACAGAGCGAGTAGTAGAAATAATCTTTTTTTTTTTTTGAATTATTATTATTTCTTTTTCCCTTGATTTTTTTTTTTTTTTTTTTTGAGACGCCTGCAAGCTCCTCCCACACAAAACACAGGAAAAAAAACGAGTGAAAATGACCAAATTTGTGTGGCCCTAATCCCCTTCCGTAGATAAAGGTGTATTTTGAAGAAGGAAAAAAAAAAAGCATGTTAATACACGTTTAATATCATAATAATATCATGATAATACATATTTTAAATTTGAAAAGGGACCAAAATATCAGTATCTATATTACAGGCAAAACATTTTAAATGAAACAATTAGGATGTTTATTTGCTGAGGACTTGCGGAGTTAGTGAAAAATAAAAAAACGGCCACTTTTGTAAAAATTAAGAGCAACATTTAATTAAAGAAAATATTTTATTCCACTTGTGCGTCTCCGAACTTTGACCACGTTAAAAACCCGCACATGCGCACTGCTAACTAAACGTCAGAGCCCAGTGATGCGTTTTTATTCACATGGTGTGAAGTTATTTTATTAAGTACATGATTTGGACGAAGTTACAAGGTCATGAAAGCGTCACAGAGGTAAAAACACGTATATAACACCTTCAGTTTGGATTCTTGTGTGTGTGACTCACCTGTCAGAGCCCTTTATAGCAGTGTTGGATTTGACACGAAACGCTTTAGCAAACATTATCTCACAAAATGAGAAGAGCAGACCGATTTAACCTCATAGAGTCAAACTTAATAGTTACTATAAAGTTGTCGCATATTTGTGAAAAGACTGCATAGCAGTTGACAGCCTGCCTGTTTGGCTTTTTGAGATATTTTAATAAAGATAAGCTGCACCGCGTTCTATCTAAATGAGTCTCACACGTATTTACCTCCGGTCAGAAACCGCGCATGAGAAAAGTTCCGGGGGACGAGTAAAGATGCACACATAGAGAAAATCAACGAGGGTTTGAATGTTTAAATGTTTCTTTGGGAATCGCATTTATTCTTAGCTTCAGACCACTCATATATTATAGCAAGTAAATTCGTTTTGAAAAGAAAACGTTTAACACTATTTCTCTCAGTTATTATTATTTTCTTCATGATGATTATGATTAAAGATAATATTGTGTTTAGAAAAAATATATTGACGTGTAAAAAATATTTTCTGACTTTGATTTTAGTTGAAAAATATCTCCGGATTTGAATTTGAATCCTTGGAGATGACAATAGATTATAGACATTAATTAATTTGTGTGTATTAATTACTATACAAAATAACAAACACTAAATATGCAAGTGAAATTCTTGTCAAACACATGTAAAATAAACTATAAATTACATATGTTTTCATTTATAATGCATTTACTTATTTATTTTAAATATGTAACAATGACTCAATCAGAAAAGTAAGTAAACTAAAATAATTTGAACTCATGCAAAATAATAAAAGAAAGAAAGAAAGAATATTACTAGCACTCTTATTCATACCGCTGAATCTCTTCAAAATAAAATAAAATATTGCTCACTTGGGATTGTTTTCAGTGTTTATAATTTTGAAAAACACATAATTAGATAGTCAAACTAAAATACATTAAAAGGATAAGTGAATGAAATAAGATAAGACTCGAGGTGTGACAATTTTTTATTTTTTTTTACAAGGTGAAGAAGAGTGTGCTGTGCACTACAGCCAAACACACTGATAGTGATTGTCATATATCTGACAGTTGTATAATGCAAAATCATATTTATGTGCTCAGAAAAGTACATATTATACTGTTATGCGTTATCTGCCCGTTCTCTGTAGCAGCAGTTCTTAAACTGGGGTTAGGGGTCCTCGAGCTGCAGCTTCGGGTACATGTTTTTTTTTTTTTTTTATTCATGTTGTATTATTATAAAAGTGTTCATCTACATATGGGACCAATGCCCCAATAATACAAACATACTTCACATGTACAGTATGTAATTGGTGGTCACGACGCACTGCTCATTCACTGTGGAAAAAAACTACTTTAAACATTTTTTTAAAAAAAAATGTGCACATATTTTGTTTATTGGTAATACATTAAACACATTTTATGTGATATACAAGACTAGTACAGGTTCATTTCTACTATAGCGATCTTAAACATTTACGTTAAAATGTTAAAAGAATAAATAATTTCTATGGCACCCAGGGGTCCGACAAATGGCAGTTTGACGTGAAGATTATGCAACCCAGTAGTTTCACAGCAAATCGTCAAAATAATTCTAAAGCCACAATCTATCTTGAAATAAGGCAACTTGCCACTAAAACATACGAGATGTCCACCATGTTTATCATTGCGGAGTCAGCAGTCACGTGACCTGATGTCAGCCCGTTGAAAAGACTGGGTGGAACAAACTGTAAGCATCTTACGTTCTAAGAGCCTCATCTATCTATAATGCAAGAAAGGTCTGTGTGTGTGTGTGTGTGTGTGTGTGTGTGTGTGTGTGTGTGTGTGTGTGTGTGTGTGTGTGTGTGTGTGTGTGTGTGTGTGTGTGTGTGTGTGTGTGTGTGTGTGTGTGTGTGTGTGTGCGCGTGTGCGTGTGTTTGTGGAGCGTATTTCTCTCTGACACGGTGTCTGTTGGACCTGAAACTTTGTCAATGGCTTCCAAATACCTCAAGTGTGTGCATCCGTTATTTTGGGGTAATTTGGTGTTGCAAAACGTTCATTTTTTTTTTTAAGTAGTGTTGTCAAAAAACTCGATACTGAATAAAGTATTGATATCAAAAAGTGAGTATCGGATATGACACTCACTTGCAAAAGTATCGATGCTAACAGCGCCGTGTTCGTCTCTTAATATATCTATAGTTCATCTCCAGTTTTTTTTTCTTCCTCGCCTGTTTCATTTGACACAACTTTATTCTCTGCTGCAGACACAGACAGTCACACGTGCAGCCCCTCCCCTCAGCTGCAGCTGAACACACTACTTGGGCCCTATAAAATCTGCATTAACGGAATCGTGGACGGAATCACGAAATCGACCAATGAAAACGGTTAAACGCGAAATGGACAGAATCAGGATAAAACACAGTCAACGTGAGGCAAGGAATGTTTTTCATGGGGAAATGTTCAACTGATAAGGTGCACCGTTCTCCACCCTCCTGTCCTGGCTGCATTAAGCACTGCCTAAAACACCCAAACGCTCTCTAAAATTGCCAAAAAACACTGCACAAATCATCAGTGACTCCTAAATACAGAGCCACCAGTGCCCATTTAACTTTGCTGTGCCTGTGAAGCTCCATCCAATTCTCGTGTAGCGCAGCTGCGCTCTGAGAAAACATCATCAGCTTTCATCAGTTTCACATGCTCAGGGCGTTTGAACAACATCTCATCTGTGCTACAGGAGATCCGTGGAAAAAAGTTGTTCTGTTGTTGTGGACAAGACCATCGATGCCAGGGATTGTGTACATAAAATGTTTACAATATTGCTTGTGGACAAATATTGCTATTACACATTTTGCTGTAAGATTATGATTATGATGGGGTCCTTGAAGAATTTTCTCCTTCGTAAAGGATCCCTTGATCCAAAAAGTGTGAGAACCACTACGTTATAGAATTTCAGATTTCTTCCTTCTAAGAGTGAAAAAGCTTGTATTCAGCCAAAGACGTACTTTGTTTTTAACGTAGGGTTATCACGTTAAACCTCTGGACTTTCACCCTGTTTGCTTGCCTGTAAAGAAGGCATTGAAATATTTTTCAGTGCAGCATGGATTAAATTTATCATTTGTCAGCCTAACTTCATGTATTAGAAGCACTTAGCGGTAGCACTGGAGCCACATTGCAGAAAGTCCTGGGTTTGATTTCCCACAGAGGACTTGGGACTTTCCCGTGTACAGTTTACATGTTTTTTTCCCCCCAGTATTATTTTAGTATTCCCACATTTGTAGTCATGTGCCTTTCTATTTGAAACCTTGTCACATGCTGGCTGTAGTGGTCACAGAGAAAGTGTGATCGCTGTCACAGAAAGGCCCACATTGAGGATGGGAAATGAAAGTGAACAGATGCCTGTTTCTTGTTTTGTGTGTCACTGTAATTGCCTTACACGCTCTGCGTTCCCTCACTGGACGCCAGCGTAATGTGTGTGTGCAGCTGAGTGGGACCGGCACTCTTCAAGGAAAAGAAAAATGAGCATGTTAGCTTTGTGCTGCGTTCCTACACAATCAGTTATTCACCACATGAGGTGTGAAAGGCAGTATTTATAGTCCCACGTTCAAAGCGATGATCTTACAAGAATGCAGGGTTTTTTTTGGTGATGCCAGACAACCTGTAATTTATTTGGTATTTTTCAAAAAGAATGTTTTCCTCTCACTCATCTCAGAGCTTTCTTAGGTCCTAATTTATGTCTTTACCCACAAAAATCGGATTTTATAAATTATATATTACCAGAAGTCGTGCCGTAGGCTTTCCAGATTCAGGTGTGTATTTTGAGAGAACTCTTTTTTTTCATTGCCGAGATGTTGCCAGAGAGAGAGAGAGAGAAGTCTCATGAAAATGTGCAGATGACTGAGCAGACTGTTTGAGATCAAATTAGGAAGTTGTCACTGTGCAAAATTATTTGTGATACCGTAGTTTTTTAGAGAAGTAAGACAGCGATTGGCTTGGCACCATTTTTGTTCTAGTTTGGTCCCGGTATTAATAATAAAATATCCCAATATAATATAAGGGACACTTTTAAACTTCTGCGATTTTTTTCTGAGTAAATCATTTTCGATTTATTGATTTAAGAGGCTGTTGTAACGCTCCTTAGGCTAGAGGGACTGACTGTGGTAAGCTATACAATAATTATTACAGCCAATCAGAAAGATTCATCTCACTTTAAGTATGTGTGTAAATGAAAATAAGAAAAATAAGAATTGTTTGCAAACCTGTATATTTTAGAAATTGGAAGATTATATACAAATATATATATATATATATAAGACATTTGTACAGTGGGAACAAAAAAGAAAAGGAGGAAAAACTCAATTCATGCTTTTGTTTCCATTGTTTTTTTAAAGTAGAGGTCCCAAGATCCAGCAGAAAAAACAAAGGTTTGATTCCTACCACGGTGTGATTGAGGAGGGGTAGCTCACCATCTTCTGAGTCAGGTCATGTAGGGTTTTTGTCCGCAAATAAAAACCTGACCTTGACGCAACTTTGATCAGAAGTATTGTGATGAGTTCCGGGTTGTGGCCGACTTTCCAAAAAGCTCTTAGCACCTCGTGGAATCCAACTCAAAGGTCGCTTATTCAGCATCCATCCATCGATTCAATTTGGTACTTTTGTGCCAGTTCACCATAGAAGTTTAACACGCGTGCTCCTATACCCCATAGGAAAACAGTGCTGCGGCCGGAACGTTTTCAAAATAAAAGTAGGTAAAGTAACATGGGTTACACTGTGTTCGAAAATGCATAATAATGTAAACGTATACTAAGTTTGATGTCAAAATTAGTTTGTAGTGCATTCAATTTATGTAGTATGAAAAGAACGCAAGAAATACCTGGATTTATCAAGATATATTTTAATTATACACGGTGGGCACACTAGTCATACTCAACCACTCCATGATGCATTGCGAGCGAAACGTATGGAGTGTGTCATTACATCATGTCTTTAAATATTTTAGTTTTAGAGTAGAGTTCTATAAGCCCAGTTACAGTCAGTGTCTCATGTACAATATTTTTAAGTACAATTCTAATCTGCTTTGCTAAAAAAAAAAAAAAAAAAAAAAAAAATTCCCAAAAATAATCTCTGTTTCAGTATTTAATACATTTCACATACAAACCAGTTATTTTCCTAAACAGGCCTGTAACCCACAAATGTAACAAATTTATTTACTAGTTTCTTTGTATATGTTAAACATGCTGTAGTTGTTTGATAGGTACTTTTTTTATTTGCAAAACAAAATGCATGTGTTTTGCATCTTCACACTGAGTTTTTGTTTTGAATCTTTGGCTGTGAGTAAAATATGTTTTGTGTTTGTGAGGTTTTGGCCTGACTAACTTCATACCAGCAACTCCGTGCATGATAAAACGAACATAGGAAACATGCATTTACTGCCGTACACATGCTTTTGTAATCTCCTGTCTCTGATATCTGATACCGTTACTTCTCCATATCTTCTCAGTTCAAAGCCTTCAAACATCACTAAATCAAACAGTCATTGTCCTGCATCTTGTCTTACTTTTGAAAAGAAACAGCCTCAGCCTGTTTAAGGTTTACAGGGTGGAGCGTAAACCTTTTCTGGTGTTTTATGCCATGTCAGACAGGTGGATCTCATGATGAGTGACCTGTAGAGAGAAGCCAATGAAGTGATGAATAATCCCAGTCATCTGAAAGAGCCGTTAAGAGATAGTTATCAGATGGAGAGCTAACAGGCTTATGGAGGAAAGGCAGCGCAGAGCAAGAATGATCGTGATCTTTCTAAAAGATACACAAAGCGTTAGAAAACAGAGAAGATGTTTGTCCTCCCGTCGATTTCAATCTGCGTTCTGATCCTGATCCAACACAGATAAAGAGAAACCATGCAAACTAAATCATCTCCCTGAGGGGATGGCCACAGACCACTGGCACCAACCAACTCATCCATTTATCACAGACAGACACGGTCACTCCTACAGAAATTTATAATCACTGACACGTCGCCCTGTTGAACTGTACGTATTATTTCTGGAAGTGCTACTGTGAATATGACTATACAGTCAGTCCCTGTGTGACAGAAGATAACAGTGAGCAAGTGGTGAATGAATATGTAACTGTTAGTTTTGTGTGTAAAAACTCAGTCATTTAGCTAATTTTTCTTTCATTTGAGACAGATTTATTTAAAGCGTCCTGTTTCTAAACATTTAGCTTTACACGTGGTGACTGATTTAACATTTCGATTTAACATTAGCATTTCGATTTAACATTAGGATTTCGATTTAACATTTAGATTTAGCTATACATTAAACATTTAGATTTAGATATAAATTTAACATTTAGATTTACATTTCACATTTAGATTTAGGTTTAACATTAGGATTTAGATTTGATATGTTTAACGTGATAGACCCCTGCTTCAACCTCTTCTTTTTTAAATGTGAATTTTGTGTGAGGTTCTTTAATGTGAGTTTTTTTCTGAATGAATGAATGAAGGTTGTTATTTTATCATTCTTTGTTAAACCTTTGCAGTTGCACTTTATTCCCAATACAAATATTTCAGTTTTCACTTCTTCAATTTAAAGAAAATACTTGAAACAAGGAAATCCAGGCTTTTTTTTAAGTTTTTTTTTTTTTTTTTTGAGCTAAAATTGTGCAGCCTTAATAAAACCCCATATTTTTAATGTTTACATTTGTTAATTTTCCACTCTCTCTCACAAGTACCCCCTGTAGTGCCATGGCTTACCCCTAGAGGTACACGTACCGCGATTTGAGAAACACTGGTTTAGTTAAGAGGCAGCGACCAAACAGTAGGTGTCGACTTGTTCACACATTGTACTTGATGTAAATGTTTTCAAGAATCTGGAACAAAGCCAGAACTGCCTTTTTATCGTCCTGGAGTTCTGTGCACCAGCGTAACACACACACACACACACACACACACACACACACACACACACACACACACACACACACACACACACACACACACACACACACACACACACACAAAGTAGTATTAACATATGTTGGCTGCAGTAGTTTTCCGTTGCTGGACATTGTTCATCTTTTACTGGCTCCTGGCAGTTGTAACTTTTTATGGAGGAGGCGAGGGAGGTTCTCCTCGCATTCAATAAGTTATGGGAGGTTTGTAGCTTTTAGTACTTCAAGACAAGATGGCTTCATTCTATTACAGGCCTGTGGAGGATCACGACCATCATTAGTCCACCTGTGCTTAAGGCCCAGGAGATATATTGTTTTTCATCTGATAACCCTGTCATGTGTTTTCTGCATTGGGCGAAGATCAAAATATTACCAGAGCAAGTACAGCTACCAATGCAGTCTTACATCTGATCATGTCTGCTCAGAAAAGAACAGAAGTGATGGATTAGAACATAAAATTGTTGTTTTTGAGTTATTTACGAGTTAGAAAACATAGATTGGATGGGTTTGTGCTTTTGTAACCCAGCAACAATGGCATGACATTACAACTTTTCTTTAATTTGGATCAAGTTGAAAGAATATATGTTATAGGAAAGTAACTTTACAAGAAGACAGAAGGAAAGAAAGAAAGGACATTTTTGAAATTTAGATTTTTACACTTTCATTTTTATTCTTCTAAATGTTTTTATACTTTGAAAAATGTTTTGTTTAGTGTTCTTTAAACGTACAGGACTTTTTTGATTTGGAGGGGTAAAAAAAATAAATTAAGATGAAGGAATTTATGTTATAGGAAAGTACAATAAGAAAGAAGGAAACAATTTGGATTTTGACAATTTTTTCTATACTTTAAAAAAAATGTTTTCTAGTATTTTTTTAACGTACAAGACAGATGTTTAAAAAAAAAAAAATAATAATAATAATAATTATTAATATTATTTTAAACCTTAATGGAATCTAAAATTGAAATAAAAAAATATCCAGAAATTTGTTGGCTTAGGAATGCTCTTTAATTTGATTTGTTCAGCTTTGTTTGACATATTTGCCAACTGTTGCATCACCAATCATTATGCACAAGTGGTTGGGACATGGGAACACAACCGTGCAGCATTAAATGATTCATTCTGTAACGCGGCCCAATTTGCATCAGTTGTTTTCAACAAAGCACCAGTCAGAAAATGACTTTTCTTTCACAGTCAGACCACAGGCTGCACTATTATTTTGTCTGTTACCAATGATTTTGGTCTTTCTGTAAATCCTGACAAAATGTATAAACAATGTGTTTTGTGAAAGACCCACATTATAACCACAGTCATAATCTCTATCATATTGTAGTCCTGTGTGTGATGATACTGTAAGTTACTGTTTTCCACTTTGCTTTTCTTGCTTAATGCAGAAAGACTTGAGAGGCCACATATTGTTCACTCATCAATGTGCACAACTCAATGTTTGATGTAAAGACAAGAGTTTACAATTGTAATCAATCGTAAACCCTTATTGTAAACCCTTGTGTAACTGAAGTTGACCCAGTTGTTGTAACTAAAAACAGCAATAGACACGTAACAATTAAACCAGGACCAACAAACCAGAAGCAGCTGTTGTTTTGAGTCACTGTCCAGAGAAGGAAAATGTGTTGGAGGTGGACGGAGGCGGTGGAGTGAAAGGCATCCAACGGCACTGGAACAACTGGAGAGGTTTAACTGCATGTCTACCACAGCAATTGACTCATTAGGATTATAATCCCTAAGATCTGCTCTTGTTCTTTGACATTGGAAAGTTTGATTGACAGCAGCTTTTTAGACCTGAGAGACCAAAGCGTTGTCACATTAGCTTTGTGCTTAAAGCTGCAGTATGTAGAATCCAGAGGTGTAAAGAGTACTGATACTGTATGTCCTACTCAAGTAGAACTGTTAATTGAAATTGTACTCAAGTACAAGTAGAAGTAAGTCATACATAAAAGAATCAAGTACAAGTTAAAAAAAAATGCTCAATTAAATAGTACTCAAAGTTAAATCAGTAAACATCTCATGTATAAACTTAAAAGGAAGAGACCAAATTGCACAAATGGAACTCAAAATGTACAATTATTTTAAAAATAGAATAACACCAATGAATTCAATTCAAAATAATAATAATAAAAAATGTATGAACTCTGAAACTGAGGAAATAACCAGTATTCAATGCTGTTTTGGCACCGTGTAATACGTTTAATCTTGTTGGTTGATTGTCTCGTCATTTAATTTTTTGTAGTTTCACAATGTCCGTTGATCATTTTAAAATAAAAAAATAATAATTTACCCAGTAAAGGTTGGGTCTAAAAATGTAATAAATTACTTATTTTAAAACATGCTTAAGCACAAGTAAAAATTACTGATTTAGAAATATAATCCGTTACCTTCTCCTCTGGTATAATATTGAGACTTGTATGGAATCAACCACACTCCCCCCTCCTCTCACTGTTTTGAATTTACCTTTATCCTTGTGAACGTGCACAACTCCGGAGTTCTTAGCTACTTTTTTCTAACGATGTGATGGGGACCTCTACTTTTACCTATGGGACGTGAACGCGCATTGACTTCAGTCGAGCAGGCAATAGTAACGCCCAGAACAACTCATGGAGCACTGTTTGTAGAAAGATCTCTGATTGGCTCAAAAGTAGTGTCACACTCCTGGATTTCTAAAAGCTGAAATACAGAGCCAAGAGAAGGAGCAGAAGTCTAGTGTGCTCTTAGAACGCTTTGAATTACAATACGCTCAAAGGATACAATGGATTTTGGACCAAATGAAGCCAAAAAAATAAACGTACATACTGCAGCTTTAAAGGGTCCCTGTAGCAAACTTTAATTGCAAGCTCTGTCAAAGGTTCACCTATATAATACAAAAGGTTGAGTCTTGGAATGTTCATCATAAGTCTTTGTGAAGCTTCCAGAAGTAGGTAACACCCTACTGTTAATAATAGCATGCAAATTTGTGGGATTACTACAAACAGAGGAAAGATAATTATCATTGTCAAATGATGGTATTTTATAAAAGAGATAAAAGAATATGTATAATTCCAAAACTAGATTTATTTGACAACCTTAAAGGAAACGTATTGTTTTCTCTGATCCCAATAATGGTACAGTATGTGTTTGTTTTGTGCTACTCTTTGGCCCTTGAGTATCATTCAAGAACATTAGCAGAGCTCTTTTTTTCTTTTTGAAAGAATGAAATTATTTAACAGTTATATGAATCTACCAGATGTTTGACCACTGTTTCCTCTTTTAACCTAGAAAACCATGTGCAAATCAGAAAGGCCGATAATGCTCTCAAGCTGAAATATTCTGGCCAAACAAACTCCATCCTTCAAGTCTTTGGTTTGAGTAAACTACATTGTAGGTTCATGGCAGCTATGCTACCTGCTGAGACATTTTGTTTACTCACTGAACAGATTATCTGCTTTCTTAATGGATTCCTGTCAAATAAAGATGGAAATAAGATGCAAAACGTGGTTTTCATAATCAATTTGCATCTCATCAGCCAATAGTGTGCAGAACTTCCTATTCGAGGAGTATTGTAAATTTCTTGGAAAGTGGCCATTACAACGGTGCGCTCTATACCTCGGAAAATACGTCATTTTCTCAACCAAAATTCTACAAATCAAGGTCCATGCCTTTTTCCTTGTTGGTTTGTACCTTAGACATGTGCTCACTTCAACACTGAGGATTCCTGGAGCCACTCTCCCAGTTTGGGGTCACTGTTCCGTCTGCTACTAGTACCCCGGGGACGACGTGGACTTTGACCTTCCACATCTGCTCTAGTTGTTCTATCAACCTTCGGTGCTTCTGATTTCACTACATCTATTAGCACCATGGACGTTTTTGGCTATAGGTGAACTCTGCTATTGCATAGTGCCCCACAAGCCACTTGAGGCCCCCTACACAAAGTCATAGGTCTCATCTGGGGAATGTGACCTGTCTTTGTCATTAATACAGGGGCGTCAAATTCATTCTAATTCGGGGGCTAAATACTGACCAGTTTGATCTCAAGTGGGCCACAGATACTAAGCAGGAAAATAAGCATTTTCAACATTCATGTGCCATTGTTTGCACTTCCATGTTAAATGATATGTGAAGCACGTAAGGCACCGTCAATATCCAAGTAATAAGTGACAGATATCTGTCCCTGTAGGATGTTCCCTTAGATTTCCTAAAACCGTTGGTTGTCATAGTTGCACAGTGTGTGACGTCTCCATTAGGAATCTCTCTATGCAGTTACAAACTGGGGACACCCAAACAGGAACTTGCCTAGGCCCCCCACACAGTTTAAAGCTATTCTACTATGTTAGCTTGGTTAGCCAGCAGCTGTAACTTTGTTAGTCATGAAGCGTAAGTCCCACTTTTGGTGTTATATCCCATTGGGATTTGGGTTCCTCAAGTTTGTACTAGATACAGATGTTCCTGTACTCTATTCCCACCACTTGGTTGTGCCTTTTCATGTACATGGATGCCTGCATCTTACACACTACTCCTAGCCCCCAATTTTCACTGGAGCTGATAGGTTTCCACTTTAGTCTATGTGTTAATTTCCACCGGGTCCCCTGCGGTGCGTATCTGCTCCTTCCCAGCTGTGGCAGTCTGGTGCCCTCTGCCAGATATACGCAGGGCTTCTATTTCTGGTGGACACCGGAGCACGACACATCAATCAGCACAGAGCAAATGAAGCTAAACAGGAAATTAGGCACGTATTCCGCAATAGAATGTCCAGTCACTTTTCAAAATAAAACAGTTTCAAGTAACTACATCACCAAAACATCATAATGTGTAAAAACAAAATTACATTCACTATATTGTTTCCTCTCATACTGTAACTGCACTGTAAACTGCAGCAACTTTGATGTAGTTCATATTTTACTGGTGCAGTTTTATCTCTTCTCTGTTGGCTGTTGATAAAAAATGTGGTTATGACAAATCCAGAGAGTCCAACCTTCTTGTTCTCCTTCGTTAGGAACACTGACCTGTTTATCTGTTTATTGTTGCGTTTATAACACATACCTTTAACTGCGTTCCTGCGCGATTATATAAATATCGTGAGAACTTCTCTGTCTCGTGATGTCATAGTCATCCAACTGGAGTGCACCGTGGCGCACTCAAAATGCAACCGGTGGGGATTACCGGACGGCTGACATTGGGGCAAAACCGGATCGGTGCCGTGGCGTAGCGGAGACGTATCCAGTGGAAACCCCCAGTAAGTGCCCCTCTCTCCCCATCTCTCTCTTTGTCTCTGTCTCTATTTCTTTCTGTTTCCTATTACAATAATATTCTTGACCCACATTTGTTAAAAAAAAAACATAATTTCAGAACAATAATACCACTTGTTGTACATTCAAGTAAATATATAGTACTTAATCAATTTGTATCAATATCTCATGCAGGTCACTAAAAGGAAGTGCTTGCAATTCAGGCGGTGGACATACATTCCCTGCCTGTCATGCCAATTTGTCATATAAAACACATTAATGAAGGAGGACGGGAACCGGTTCCAGCATTGACAATCAAGGGACCGCCTTTGGACTCTCCTCAAATAAACTAAATTCACTGTTTTGCCTTCCACTTTGCATTGTGCTTGTGTGATTGCATAATAGCCCCTAAGCGGTGCTCTGAAGATCAGAGGGAGTCTGAAGAGAAATGCACTTTCCAGTTCTAAAAAACTAGCTGCGCACACATGACCTGTCTGTTTGAATTACAGCACAAACACAGGTCGAACCAATAAAAGAGCCTGACTTAGTGCCTTGGAATGTGTATACTTTGTGTTTTGAGATTCATGTGTACCTAATATCAAGTGGCTTCTTTGTGAGGGCGATCAGGGTGATGCCCTACCAAAGGGGAAAAATAAGTGATTTGTTTCTAACAATTTCACAGTGTTACAGGGTTGTGACAGTTCTAGACAGTTTTAGCTGCTCTCTATGTCATTGTCCAATCAGCACAGGGCTGTGCTCCATAAAGTACCGCCCCTTTTGGGTGACATCAGTCAAATTGAAAATTGCCCAAACTGCTCTCTTAGACTCCCATGTAAAATCAGGTTTTTTTTTCCTAATTTCAGTGATTACAATGCATTCCTTATAGGTTCCGGGAGGGCTTGCACTAAAGTGCTTTTGTCATCCCTAATGTGAGCATAGCCGGTGTCAGATTGGCTGGAAATTACGTTGTTGAAACTGAATTTACTCTAGCGTGTGAATTCCTGATGTGGAAGATGAGTGACACCCCAGTTCCCCACAAAGACGACAAATGGACAATCGCCAACGTCCTCAGCACATTTAAATGTGCACTTCAGACAATGCTGACGGTTTTAACAGCCTACTGCCTTGATCTAACCTTAGAAGCATCAAGAGTCACCTGTGATAACTTGTTTTCAACACTTAAATACAGAGAAACACCATCTCCCTCTTTACTGACACAAGATAAACTGGAGAGAGGACGCCACCGCCTCTACTCAAAGTGTGTGTGTGCGTGTGCATGCTTGGCGCTGTGATGGACTGGCATCGTTCCAGGGGTATCCTGGATAAACTGCACAATCCATCGTAGTATAACATGTTTTTTTTGTCAATTGTTAAAAAAAATGTGTGCCTACTTGGTGCCAGTTATTAAATCAGCGTGCCTCTGTATATATCTGATACACACACACACACAGACAAATTCAATAGTTATATTTTCATTCAAATGCTGCTTTCAGGCAATATGTTGAACTTACTGATTCACAGTTTATCTCTCTCTTGATATTCATTTGTAGAGCCATTGAGTTTAATTTTATTGGTTAAACACTCCTGGATGTAACTTTTCCCTGTAGCCGTTACATTTGGTATTGCTATGTAAGTTGACCAGAAAATAACAAGATACGGCAATTGTCTTGCTTCCTATTAATTTTCCCATATAACGGGTCACCTTAGTCATCATCAAAACATTAGCCCCCCCTGAGTAATTTGTCGGGAGCCGCCACTGATCCAGTGTTAAGCAAAGTTTTAAGGCCCCAGATCTTAAAACGCTGATAGTAAGGCATCTGTGCATGTGTAGTAACCTCATCCGTTGATGGAGTAAATCAAGCCTTTTTGTTAAAGTGCATCAAGGTCATTTTGAGATATTGAGGTAGTTACCATATTTTTATCTATGTTTGCCTCACTAGACAGAAGTCTAGACAGTGTCTGAAATCGAAGATGTTGCAGCCGATATGATGTCATGATGGTAATTTCACACTCGTGTAGAAGGGAAGCCATAAGGAAAAGGAAAACGCACTGCAAGGGGAAGAAAAGAGAGCAAATAACACCTCCACTTTTTAGGCCATGTCTGTCGGCCTAGAAATCTGTGAGACACTTTGTGACAAAATACTTTATTTTTTACTTTAAGTGTTTGAAACAGTGTTGAACACATCTGCAAATTTGCAGTGCGGTGTTCTTCGTACACATGTTTTCAATGGAGAAGCCCACACACAAGGGAAGCACGAATGTTCTTTTTCCTGTTGTCTACTTTGTTTATTCTTCAGCATAAAGTGGAAGTGTAAACATGCTTGCAACTTAAGATTAAAGCCGATGAACTTTTGCTTTTTGTGTTTTTTGGGGATTTACAGCACATAAACAACATGTTTATTGAACACAGTAGATGTGTGCATGAATTCATAGCTCTGCTGCAGTGGAAAATGTCTCCGGGCAAAAGGTTTTTTAAATGCAGCAGCATGATGTGGTCCCTATAGAAAAGCTGTCTCCCTAGTGCACATTGATGTGGATTTGATAAATAAACACTTTTTCTGTAATGAATTCACATACAGTATTACATGTGGAACATGGATTTTAGCCACTATTTTTCATGGGGAAATCCTATATGTCAAATCTAGGCATCGTGGTAGTTTTGCACGGGTCATGGTTCCAGTGCTCGTGTACAATAGAAGCCAAACAACTACTACACTTATGCATGGCACAACACAGGAGAGCCCACACCTCAGGTCAGGAAGTCCTTTAAATCCACTAAACGTGATCAAGATAAAAATCCGTCCTAATCTTGCTTCTGAAGAGTTTGAGGATTAAGGCCTTTTCCTTGTAAAGACTACAAACACGGCGTGGTAATCCATTTGTTCACACACGCCAACAAAACCATATGTGATTGTTCTCCCTTGCTTTAACACTGCACTTGCAGAAGCCAGAGAAAGCAAAGTAGTGTTTTTAAAGGATGATTTTAGATAATAGTGTGCATTACATAGTGCACTACACAGTGTGTAGCTGAAATAAGCTACACTTTTACACAATTACAAAGGTGCAGTGTCTGATTGCACACACAGAAACACTGATACCATGTACCATGTGCTTGTTATAACAAAGCAATGCTGCTGTCTTCTCAGCAGATCATCAGATCTCCAGTGACTGCTAATAATAAGGCGCCATGCAGCGAAGCAAAAACAGGGCTGTTAAAAAGCAGATGTCCATACTGGTTCACAGCTGGGATTGATATTAACTTTGCCGGAGGTGTGTAGTGTATGCTTACATGCTTACAAGTGGAGAAGGGTACTTGTGCTAATGAGTGTGAGTGGCTGGGACTGCTGCTGCAGGCAGTGAAGGGGGATATTTACTCTGAACCAAAAACGTTGCCCCACTCAGTCGATCAGAGACCCCGGCAACGTGAGCAAGGAGGCGTTCTGTCTGTTCAAGCCGCAGGTTGATACACTTCACCACCTGTACCTGGTAAGAATACATCTAAGAACAACCCATACCTGCAGCTATGGCACTGATGATACCTCTCATTTTGAAGTCATAGATTTAAAGCATTTTCTTTTCTTGGGGTTTCTCTCAGGGATCATGCGAACTGTACTGCTCATTCTCGTGTTGGGAACAGTGAATCTGATCATGACTCAGCGTCACAGCCATTTCCACTGGCTGTCCCACTTACGAGGTCGTCGGCTGTATGATCATCTGCAATCTGAAGATGTGGATTGCCCTTTGGAGTGTGACTGCCCCTCAAAGTACCCCACAGCAATGTACTGCCACAACCGCAACCTGCAGCACGTTCCCTACGTTCCCTCCCACATCAAGTACGTCTACCTGCAGCAGAACCAGATCGCAAGCATCCAGGAGGGAGTGTTCAGCAATGCAACCAACTTAGTTTGGCTTGTCCTGTATCACAACCAGCTCGACGTAGACAAGATTGAGAAAAATGTTTTTCGTAAGCTCAAGAATCTTGAACATCTCCACTTGGACTACAACAAACTTACCCGGGTGCCTCCGAACCTGCCTAAATCCATTACAAACCTGCGACTTGGTCACAACAAGCTTTCAAAGATTCCCTCCAACACTTTTGAGGGAATGGTCAACCTAACCAACCTCTACCTGCAGTCCAACACCATAGAGGATGTTGGAGGTGTGTTCAAAGAACTAAAGTTCTTGACAAAGCTGGATTTAAGAAACAACAAGTTGAGGAAAGTCCCTGACCATCTTCCTGAGAATCTGCAGCAGCTATATTTAGAGTTTAACAACATTGAGAGTGTGCCAGTGGGATTCCTCACCACATATCCCCAACTGCAGTTTGTCCGGCTAGCGCACAACAAGCTAACCGACAGAGGGCTCCCATTTAATGTCTTTAACATCAGCTCTCTGATTGAACTTGATCTGTCCTTTAACAACCTGGAGAAGATCCCTGCTGTCAGCAGAAATCTGGAGAACCTTTATCTGCACGCGAATAAGATCAAGGGTATGTACAGTACATCACTCTTTACAACCTTTTAATATACTAATTTAATATCAACATGAATATGACCTTAAAAATAATAATACATAACCTTTTATGTGGATAATCTTTTAAGAATCCAATGATTTTACTTCTAATTATCTTAATGTTTTATGTGTGGAGACATGCAAATAGTGTAGATCAATTTAGCACACGCAATAAGATTTACTAAAAATTAGAGATGGGTGATTTTATCCAATAACCCAAATTGTCGGACAATATTGGCCAAAAAATACAATATCGGTTGACATCGGTATTGGTCTTTCCACAGATATTGAAAAACCGATATGTTCTACACAAGGGTTGATACTTTCTCCGGTGGGGAGAGATATTGAGGTGAAAGCGTATTAGGTGGTCAATGAACTGAACTCAATAAACCCTTTTTTCTACTAAAATGTATTTGGTATTTGAAACCCATCAATTACAATCAAATTTAGCTATTGGCTCAAAATGATGGTTTGTGATGTTTTGGTGGCTTATTACATTATGAACCACCACTTTTGGCCCCACCCCTTCTATAAAAACTGACACCCGTGGACTCTGCAATCTGTGGTGAGAAGATTGGATTGAGAGAATTGTGAATAGAGAGGTATAGTGAGCATTGAGTAGCTAGTTAATATAGTTAGAAAAAAAATTACCCCACCCCATAATGTATTTAGGGTGGGGCACAAACACAATTCACAAAGTAAGGTTTTCAATCACGAGATGACAGCAGGCCTGGAATTCTTGAGCTGTTTTCCAGTTGAAACAAAGGAAATTTTTGAAAAAATATTTGTTACCATCGACATGTTGCCAAAAGACAAGACCACAGGAGCAGTAAAAGGCATCATAAAAATTGATATTCTTTAAATAAATGTAGGAAATTCCAAATAAATGTTATTTCAGATTCATAGGATTTGGTCACTTTATGGTTGCTTAATAGTTACGAACCATCAAATCTGGATTTTTGGCATGAGTTAAAATCCCTGGTTTAAATTAAAGACTCTGTGATTTATTTCCGACTCGTGAAAAGGCCAATTAACCTCTTCTCCTGTTCTCCACCACTTGCAGAGTTCTCCCTCAGCAGCTTCTGCAGCACAGTTGACATGGCAAACTTCTCCAGGCTGAAAATGCTGCGTTTGGATGCCAATGAGATCAGTGCCAGAGACATTCCTGCTGAAGCGGCCTACTGCTTGAGACGCGTTACCTTCATTGATGTGTAGTCTCCATCTAAACATTCACACCTTGGCTATGTGTCGTACAATTAAATTTGACTGTTGTCCACTCAGGTAAAATGAGTTAGAGAACATTTTATTATGGTCATACCGCAAAGCTTTAATTAGTTGGTCAAAGGGGAAATACCATTGTTGTATAATCATGCATTCAAATGAAAGGCATGTGGGTGGCAGAGAGGGATGAAACATCCCAAGATGACCAATATATTTACAAAGAATCCACTTTAGTGTTCTGCATGAAGAATACGATCCTGGCCCAATGTGAGTCACAACATTTATCACACATGACAATGACTGACTCATCTGTTGTATGAAACGATCCTTTCCTTATTGTCAGATTCAGCTTTGCCTCCACCATGTGGCACACGGTGATAAAACAGTGATGGGTGTTAATTAACAGTGTAGTTAATAGATCCTCCTTTATTACGCAGGCTGATCGTGTGTTTTCTACTATTCAAAATGTGTTCTCATCTCACTTGTTGATTTAATATGAACTTTTTACTTGACACTTGGTTTGTATTCAATCATTAAATAATCTTAAAAGTACATAATGAGTCAAATATAAATTTTCATCAACAACACTATTGTTGAAAACAGTAACAGAAAACAGATGTTAAGCTATTGCTAGGTTAATGCTTAGCTAATGCAATGCTATAGCTAGGCGAATACGCTAATGCTAGATTTTTTTTTGTTTGTTGCTAATGCCAGGTTAGTGCTCATGCTAGATTATTACTAGATTAATGCTAGGTTATTGCTAATGCTAGGTTAATGTTAATGTTAAGCTATTGCTAGGTTAATGCTTAGCTAATGCAAGGTTAATGCTATAGCTCGGCGAATGCGCTAATGCTAGATTTTTTTTTGTTTGTTGCTAATGCCAGGTTAGTGCTCATGCTAGATTATTACTAGATTAATGCTAGGTTATTGCTAATGCTAGGTTAATGTTAATGTTAAGCTATTGCTAGGTTAATGCTTAGCTAATGCTTGGTTACTGTTATAGCTAGGCAAATGCTAATGCTAGGTTAGTCCTCAACTCATGCGCCCAGGACTACGTCACTTCCTTTGCTCGAAATCCATAAGACAGAGCTACTGGGACGTAATATTTGAATGTAAACCGACCATACAATGTTTGTTAAATATTTTAATAATGCACATTTAAATATGTGACTGTTTTGTGGCGTTTTTCATTTTTCATTAAAAAAAAACTAAACAAAAAAAAAAAAATTTTTACATAGCAGGTTTTCAAACTTTTATATAGTAAACAAACTGCCGTAAAATAGGCTGACCGGATGTAGACGCGTTGCGTGCATGCGTTGATAGGATCCGCTCTGTGAAAGGATTTGGTAGTGACAGTGCTAATGCTAGGATAATGCTATTGCTAGGTTAATGCTTAGCTAATGCTAGGTTAATGCTATTGCTAGGTTGATGCAGGTGTAATGCTATAGATAGGCAAATGCTAATGCTAGATTCATTCTAATGCTAAGCCAATGCAAATGTTAGGTTAGTGCTAATGCTAAATTAATGCTAAAGCTAGATTAATGCTAGAATAATGCAATTGCTTGGGTTATGCTAGGTTGATGTTAGTGCTAATGCAAGGTTAATGCTAGGTTAGTTCTAACACTAGGTTAGTGTTAACACTAGTTTAATGCTAATGTTAGGTTAATGCTATAGCTAGCCAATGCTATGATGATGCTAATGCTATAGCTAGCCAATGCTATGATGATGCTAATGCTAGGCTAGCGCTAATGCTAGGTTAATGTTAGTGCTAGATTCATGCTAATGCTACGTTTGTGTTAATACTATGTTAATGTTAACACTAGGTTAATGCTAATGCTATGCCAATGCTAAAGCAAGCTAATGCTTTGTTAATGCTATGCTAATGCTCATTCTAATGCTAAGCTAATGCAGTGTGACGCGGGATAGCACCTGCATTCTCACTTGCATTGTCTTCAGGAAATACAAATATTCTAGTTACATTTGACTACATTTAACTATTTGACTTCGACAATAATGACCAAACATAAATCAGTCTGTGACTCGCTTTGGTCCTGCCACATAACTGATTTAAAAAAAAATAAATAAATAAATATATATATATATATATATATGTATATATTTTTATTTTTTTTTTTATTTTTTTTTTTTTCCCCCCTAAACATCTGAATAAAGTTTAAAAAAACAAACAGTATTACTCTATATTGTCTTTTGTCTAACTGTTTTGTCTGTTGGGATGAAGCCTTTCCTTGGATTTGAGGTTGAGATGCACAATTAGAAAACATGTGAATTAGGGTTAGGGTCCTATCTAAGTGATTTCTTCTACTTCCCACATGTTTAATGATGGACTACCATCTTCCCATTTCCAGCAGCTGCTTTTAACTGCTTGCAAAGAAGCACTCATTAGAATAAGAGAAATGTACAACTCGTTTTGTAACAGATGATATTATTCTGGGATGATTTGTGACAGGCTGTGAAGCTGCTGATGTTTATTTGAGGCTTCAGGGAATGGTTTTCCTTCAGCAAGGATTCCTTAAAATTACAAAATAGTTTAGCTTTGTGGAATGTAGGTGGGACTGTCTTATGGGAGACGTAATGATACAATTTTCGACAACAAAGGGGGAATATCATACGCGTGAAAGTCAGGAGAGTGTGATGCTAAACACCGCCCTTTATTATTAACCTGTTATTACTACTGTGCTATAATGATTAAATGCCTTTTGAGCAGCGTATCATTGCCTTTTCTTTAATCTCTTGGATAGTATCAAGAGTTTAGGCAGTTTGTGCAATTACAAAGTATTCCTGAAAGTAAAGTAAAGATGCTTTAATATAGTATTCCTCAACATGCATGTTTTGATGGTCAGGCACACTGCACCTAGAAAGGACCCCAGGGATCAAACCACGGTCTTCTTCTAATCACCACCAATCCATTAATCTGCTACGCTGCACCATGGTGTTGCTGACACCCGCATGCCTACCCTCTCCGGTGGCCCACTGTATGGACGGACCGGGCTCTCACCAGAGAGGCCTCCTACATGGACCGGGTCTCAAACATTGTTAGGCATGTGTGCAAAGCTATACAGTGCACTTAGGACCCCGAAACATTAAGTTGCCAACAACAGAGAGTGGCGTCCATTTACTTGTGGATAGCACATTTAATAGTTCAATGCACAATGGCAAACAACTGTATTTTCGGTACGTTTCCCCATCACAAAACTTTTTCAAAACTTTGTGCTGCCGCGCATGCGGTGAGAGCAGCACATTGTTCAGGCTCAGTGCCATGCGTTGCTCATGCTGCCTTCAGAGCCAATCAGAACATCCCTGAATTTCCTAGGAGCCAATCAGTGCTCTGCATGCTCTGAGGAGCGCTGACTGGCTGCTGGGAAACTTCCTCCGCTGTCAGAACATTGTGTTTCCAGCACGGAGGAACCTGTTAACCTACAATCTTCTGTGCGTTTGTACAACTCCTCGCCAACCGTCCGCGTTTCACCGGCATGGATCCTGCTGCATGTGTATCAGACTGGAGCTGCAGGAGCCTGTCTGTAGAGCTGCATGTACAGGCTGGGGCGTGGACGCTGTGATTGTGCATTCATGAAGTGCGGGCCAGGATTTTTCCAACCCGCTGGGCCCCGCATGTACAGCAAAATCTTACCCACACTGACCGCCCCGAGCTGCTCCCTCTATTTTCAGAATCCGCCCCAATCCAACCCAACGGCGTCATGCTTTACGTCCAACTTAGAGTTCAGTTTGTGTAAATCACATTTTTGTGGCCCCCGATGTGATAAAAGTTGCCCATCTTTGAACTAGACTTTTATTTTATTTATTTATGTGACTAAAGGGGTAATGAGGTTCCAAAAACAACTCCCTTCATCTTCTGTACCTACCTATCCAGTGTATGATAAGTAGTGGTTGCTGGAGCCAATCGAGGTAACATCCCATGGATGGACTCAGACAGACAAGGCTCCACTAGTCGACTTGAATCCATAGTATCTGCGCTGAGAGAGCGATGCTCACCACACAACACACCAGGGATCCATCCATTCAAATAACGTGGATTTATTTCAGCTCGAGACAACAATACAAAACTTACAATTTGGTTTCCCCGCAATATCCTGAAAATCTAGTGCTTTGTAGCTTCAGACGTGCGCCTTCGTTGAAACGAAATCTTTGTTCACTTTGTCACCAGTTTAACACCAGGAAATCATTTCACACTTTCATTCTTTACACCTTATTTACACTGATGATGAACACACAATTTTTTGGGATGAGATCATTACCTGCCGTTCACATGTTTTCCGGTTTTAAGATACCTGAACAGAGTTGTATAGACAGCAAGACAGCATCATAAACTTTCCTTTGCGCTTGTGATTAACTGTTATGTTCAATATGGTGAATGGATAGCATAATAAATAACGCATAGAAATGTTGGCAAACTGTTACAAACTTTTGGTTTAGTGGAAGCAAATGGAGAGACATACATTTGGGAAAATAGAATTTTTTAGTAAACTTGAAATGTTTTCTGCAATGAAGCACAGACATAATATATACAGAGCATATAATTCAAAATAAGTCCATCTTTGTTCTTTGTCAAAGCAAAGCTTCTGATTAAATAGTCGTGCACGATACTTGATATTACACATACATTATTGACATTAAGAGTTGCTCATGATGGATAAAATGTACAGCTTCACTAGTGCTCTGTCTTCAGGTGGAACCATGTGCTCCTGAATGCCTGAAGAAAAAAGAGGGAAAGTGTTGAGCACCGTTGTCCAAACATTAGCGGCTCAAACTTTTCTGTGCCAGCTCCAAAAGTTCATGGTTATGGAAAGCGGTTTGTTCATACATTTAGTATCAGTGATATTAACTGTAGTTAAGATCTACCAATACTCAAATTTGGAGTACATGTACTCAATTTTTTGTTTACTAGTACGTGGCTAAACATTACCACTGAAGCAAAAGTGTCACTTGTTAGCCTTATACTTGTTAGCCTTTTTTTGTGTGTACTGTACTGGTAATACTAGTAAATTAAAAAGTTGTTTTACTCGTAACAGTTTTTGGCGCACTAGTGAGGAAGTAGACCTTGCTGCTAGTAAAACAAAATCCTCTGCTACCAGATAAGTTTTTGTAGCCAGTAGTACTAGTAGACTTAAAATACCTTATGTTACGTGTAGAAACCCAACGCTTCATGAGTACAACTAGTAACACAAACTTGCCCACTAGTAGATAATTTTGCTCTAGTAGTAGTAAGGTCTAGTTGCTCACAAGTTTGCCAAAAAATTGTACTCGTGAGCAGAAACGGCGTATTACCACACCCAATTTCTTACTTTTTGTAAGAAAGTGGGTGTGGCTTATCACCAGGCTAGTTCCTCAGGGCTCCATCCTGGGGCCCTTGCTGTTCATCATCTACTTACTCCCTCTCGGCCATATTTTTTGTCAACACCACATCAATTCACATTTTTATGCGGATGACACCAACCTCAACCCCTTTCCCCCCTCCTCCCTCACTCACTGCCTCCTTGAAATAAAGTCTCAATTCACATCCAACTTTCTAAAATTAAACAGGGATAGTACTGAAGTTTTATTAATTGGTACACAATTCACTCTAACCAAAGCTGATAGTTTTACAATATCCATTGACAAGGGACAACTCCTCCATCTCTCCCTCTCATCAGGTTAAAAGTGTGGGTGTCATCCTCAACAACACACGACACTTGTATCGCAAAAGCCCTATGGCAACACTTTTGACGTACCTGGTGACATGACCACTTCTCTCCAAGAAACATGGCACTGTACATGTGGACAGAAGGCATTTCTTAACATTATACTTGAAAATTATTACTGCCACATTTGACTGCAAACAGCAAAGGATTACAGAGTGCTGTGAGGATGTTCTGAGTGTTCATCTGCCTGCAGTGAAGTCTCATGGGATGAGATTTCATGGGAGTTAGGAGGCTCCAAAACAACCTTCAATAGAAAAACATTCAATGCTCACTTGTACTTTGTCGACATTTAGAAATGTCACTTTTATTTTGCAAAAATCTGTAATGTTACAGCTACTGCAGCCATACGAGTACAAGGTCTTGTTACTTCCCGTCTGGATTATTATTCCCTCCTGTTTGGCCTACCTTAAAAAACGCTCCATAAAGTACAACTGGTCCAGAACTCTGCAGCCAGGCTCATCATCAGGACCCCCTCAACTCACCACATCACATCCATCCTGCAGCAGCTCCACAATCTACCAATAACACATCGCATCAACTACAACATTTTATTAATCTTTAAAGCCATCCACAATCTCACTGCCCCATACCCCCCCCATACCTCTTCTTCACATGACCACACCTGCTCAGCTCACTCAGATTCTGCTCTTCCATCCACCTCACTGTCTCCTCTGCACGCCTCATCACCATAGGTCTACTCCCAACCTCTGGTATTTACTCCCTTCTGAACCTCCGAGACACTGATTCACTCAATCTGTTGACACTCGCCTACTCCCTCTGATCAACTGCTCTTCCATCATTGTCCACCTTATTTTCTTTGTACATTTTATTGTTCTTTATATGTTTTTTTTATCTTTATCTGATAATGCAGTGACCTTGGGTATTTTGAAAATGAATAAATAAAATGCAGTATTATTATTTATTATTACTAGTAATACTAAATCCAAAAGTTTTACTAGTAGCACTAATAGACCTAATGTAAATAAAGTAGGAGGGATTACAACCAAATCCAGCTCCCTGATTGGTTTGTAATATTTTTGAAAGCCAATGCCAATGCCTGAATTTGCTTGTCCGCATCCCCTTATTAGCATGTCACTGATATGATATATGATATCAGGCTCACTAGTAATACTAACATCTTTTACTTCACTAGTAAAGTGTAGTCAGTAAACCAACATTGAGTACACGTACTCGAAATATGAGCTTAACTATGGTTGATATCACAATTATGCTTTAAACACGTCGAACAAATACTCACGTTACTCTGGTTCTATCTCAGCGTCCTGTCGGTCTCGCCTACAGGAAACACAGCTTTAATAACATGCCATTGATAAATATGTAAAAAATAGAAAATCAGCCTCTTCTCACCTGAAGTTTGAATATATTCTTGCTCCACCTGGATTATGATTCCTCTATTTATGGAAAAAAAATATTTTAAATTAATATATAATCTTTGTTTGCAGAGCAAGTGCTTTAAGCAGGGCAACAATAAACAACTACAATTACGCATTCATGCGTTTTAAAAGAAAAAAAAATCAGATTGATGGATATATTCACACAGAAAGACTCAATGGGTTATACAGTATGTATAATGTTTTTGCACATTTAAGATGAGATATTATCTTTGCTTTTTTCATTTTCACTTAATCTCAGGAGAAAAGGATTTCCAAGGAACTCGTGTGTATGTTTCCCCTGAGCTTGGCCACTGTCCTGCTGACAGATGGACAAAGAGTTTCATTTTGGTCACGACAAACAGCTGTGCATCCGCCTCCTGTTTGGATGTTCCTGTGTTGTTAATGACAGGCATTAAATGACTCACTTTGAGAGGGTTTCTTCTTGTATACTTTAGTCAATATTGATCAGACCAACAGAAATACTTTTATTAAAAGCTACTCATTACTAAAAACCCATGGCAAATCAATTTTACATGTATTTTTTAGGGCTGCTGTAACACAGAAGTAAATCATCATGGCAAGAGGCAAACATGAGGTTAGTGGAGTTCTTAAAGAGGTCATCAGCAAAGGGTTTGTTTAACATCCATTACTCATCCAGCACATACAGTAGTTTTGTGTTACACTGTACCCACATTATGTTCAAACCAGATGTTCTGCTGGTCACGTGCAGGTACCATTACGTGCAAACAGCTAAACAATAAATCCTTAGCAGTGTTGGAACTCACACGAAACTGTAACACCAATAATTCTGGCGTAACGAATACTGTAACACACAAATTCTTATAATAAGTCACTCCTTTACTGTAAAGTGCATTTCTCCAGTGGTTCCCAAACAGTGTGTAATGTTTCAATGGGACAGAGCTGCCATGCAAGGCGCTAGTCAATCACTGGGAGCAACTTGGGGTTCAGTGTCTTGCCCAGGGACACTTTAATGTATAGACCGGGATCTTAATCGGAGGACGACCCCTCTACCACCTAAGTCATGGTCGCCCAGGGGTACAGGAGCACATTGCAGGCGGTACTCGTTAAGATTGAACAAATAATTTAAAAACAGTCGGGAAATGTTCCAAGTTCCTTATTTTTTGGCTATTTTTTGGACAAATTCACCACAAACTAACAGTACTAATGCACAATAAAATACAACATTTACTTGTAATTTATTGAAATAGGATTATTTTTTTGCTGTAGAGGCCATTTTATCACAGACAATCGAGGACAATAATTGGCTACCATTTACAAAAGAGACTATATTTACTTACTAATGAAGTAAACTCTGAAGTATTTTTGGCAAATTGGCCATTTTTGAAAATAACTCGTCTATTTCCGATACAAAGTGTGATCTAACTTGTGTCTTAGGATAAATGTATTTGTATGACCCAAAAGCACTTCCATACCTAAGGGGACCTTTGCATGAGTTGAAGTCAAAGGCCTCATTTTTGGGCTTAACCTCCCTAACCTCCATTAGGTTTATTAACGTATAAGTTGATCAAATATAATTGATTTAAGTCAACATAAATTCATTTTCTGAAGTCAACGAGTTTGCATATTTTTTTTTTTTAAAGTAAAGTTAACGTATTATTCTTCACAGTGTATCTACTACCGGATACAGCATTCCTATGAATAAGCAAGAAGCTAAAAGAGACCAGATGGACACATCTAAAGTGATTCAAGCCTCTACATCAACACTACAGCAGCTGGTTTTAATCAAAGGGCTGTTACAGATTAAAACGTGTAAATAACAAATATATGATTTACTGTAATTTTACTGAAAATTCTAATGGTATTTAATGTAAGATACAAACAAATCCAGGCGGCTACTTTGGGGCTGAAATAATTAACTGTTTATTAAATAAAGAAGGGCATGATGGGGATGATGATGATGATGATCAAAGTGACATTCTTTACAATAACAGACTATTCAGTGCTTTAAAGTAATTATTGTAAGTCATTTAGTCTTCAGGATTTGTATTCTCCCCTGCCTATAGTATTTGGTTTTTAATCCTTATTTGTATTCTTGTGTTATTATAATAATTGTCTGGGTTGGTATATTTTAAGAATAGAGTTGTAATTTTATCTTAAAAACTTGTAATGTTATAGCGCTCAGAATTCCATGTTGAAGTGAATGCAACTAACACCGATGACCCTTAAATCGTCCACTTCCAGCCAGTTCCTCCTCCACTAAAGATGCTATTTGCTCCAAATCAGTCTGGTTCTTTCGTCGGAACAAGCATATTGCGCTCCTCACGAGTCATGTGCATGAACTTCCTTAACAGTATCCAACCAGCGTGAGGTCTCCTGAAGGTCATAGAAACAGAGCTTCTCCCCAACGAGCTGGTTATCTGTGCCATGTGTGGTGTATAAATGCTCTCACAAGCTTTTGGCTGATGTAGATCTACTTCTAGTGCTGTAGTGAACCTAAAATGATTGGGATTTAGCAACAATTGGCCCAACATAAGTGCTGTTAAAACCTTCTACTGTATCTAATACTCATTGAAACTGTATCCTAGCTGGAAGGTCCTGGGCAAGAATGCAGAATCTGGTCTCTTTAGGGCAGTGGCTCCCTAACTTTTCACAGTCCTGTACCCCTTCAGACATTTAACCTGAAGCCATGTACCCCCTACTCCTGCACACTTAAAAACATAATAATGTAATGTCAGATACAAAGTAACCCTACAGTGAAATTTGGCCTTGAATTTTACCTATCCTGTAAGGAATTATCTGTAAGCACACAACAAAACATCTTATTCAGAATGATCAGATTTATTAAATAATTAGCCAAGCATTTTTAGTGAGAAACAATATTTTTTCAGGAAAAATAAATCTACCAAACATTTGTTGATTGAACATATAGCAGTAATACAACATTTTCACCACCATAAAACTGTGAAATAGAACTTGCAGGGTGAGAAGGGTAAGGTTGAGAGGATGACCATAACTCTGCAATGTTTGGCTGATTTTGGGAGAATGTGAGTCTTAAATTGTTCTCTATGGAAAGTCTTGTTCTATATTTTGTTTTCATGTTTGTCAAAGCTGAAAATCCAATTTCACAGCACGTTAATTAGTGTCTTTCTAAATATGTGCATCAATTGTCCCCACTGCCAATATTCACCTTTTCACTTTTCTTTTTTTAATCATAATATGCAATCAATATTAAACACAGAACCAGGGACTTTTTCTTTGTATCCAAACGATGTCCACACTTTAAAATGAAATAGTTAATAATGTTAACGACGAGCCCTAATTTCCAAGAACATATTTGGAGAACAATTTGCTTTCCACTGCCTTGGAGCATGGGGTGATGTAAGCTCCCTCTATGGTGGATGTAAACATGTCATTCTCTATAGCCATTCTCCATAGTTTATGAATGAAGAAACCACAGCCTCTTCATGATTTAAAACAGCAACAAACAAGTCCAATGCTCATATGTTTCTTGGGAATGCTCTTTTGCAGCCGATAACGCACAAACCACATGCACTTTTCTCCACAACGTAACCACACAACCGCTGATAGCTCAGTTGATCTAACTTCATCAACTTATCCAATTGATCTAACTTGCCCTTAAAAAAAGAAAAGCAAAGCAGAAACCTTTGTGGCGCTTTCACAAAAAGGTCAACTTCTTCTGTTATCAAAGATGTCGACAGATGTGCTTGGTTCACAGAAAAGCATTAAGCGGCTAAATAAAACAGTTCCCTTGTCAGGATGTAAATTAGGAATGACGCATTTCCTTTTTCCAAACCAAACACTGTGCTAACATTTGGCCAATTTGCATATATCTTTTTTTTTTTTTTAACATGAATCTTGTTTTTTTTTATTTTACCTGGGATACATTTACTGTTTTACTTTATTGTTTCTAAGAATCTTGTAAAATGCATTAGTCCATGGTGTTGGTGGTTTTAATTACAAAGTCAAACCAAGTGTTTTTTATGGGGAAATAAAAACATTTTTCAAAGATTAAACCATTTTTCGAGCATATTCTTAATTTTTTTTTTTTTTTTAATGTGGGCCTACACTTTGTTTTTCTCTGCTGACTTTATTTTCTTACATCTACAGAAGGGAGTATCGCAGCGAGCAAATGAAGCCTGCCATGATTTGACTTTCTTACATAACAACCGGAATGCCATTTTATAGGAGCAGATGTGATTATTTAACCGACACAACAGACGCAGCAGGTATACCTTGTGTGTGATGAGGCAGTAAAGAGTAAATATTAACAGCACTCCTCCGCTGACGGATGTGACGATAAAGCCAAGCTTGTATACGTCTTTGACCGCTCTTTTCTGAGAGGCTTTTGCAGGGTTTGTTGCATAACTGTCTGCAGAAAAGAGAGAACATTTCATAAGAGATCAGAGCAGCTCCCACACATCTGCAGAACTCGTGTCCTCACCTGTAAAGTACGACTCTGCAGGCGACTCTGTGAAATGCTCTGTCGTCGAGTCGAATATTTCTGTGTATTCGTACTGACATCTCCAGTCTACTGATGCGTAGCTCATGGTCATCAGCTCCAAGTAAAGTGACAACACCTCTAGAACTCTTTGTAGTGTTTCTGAAGGAGAGCTTTTGTAGATTATCTCGAAAGACTCTGGCTTGTCCTGCAGCAGATTTTAAAAAGGATTCCTGAAACGTTTTCCCATTGGCTTCAGTGTTACGAGCTGATGACAGCTTGTTTTTTAAATGGAGCATTTGGGACTTTTTCAACTGTCGTAGAACAGAATGTTATGGGATTTAACTTTGTACACTCATTGGCCCACTGTTAGTCAATCTCTATTTGTGTTCTTGTCTTAAAAGCTTCATGAAGGAATTATACAGTATTTAATACTGATTCATAAATTAAATTGCTGCTATTCTACTGCACGTTTGAAGCTTTAGATCTATTAAGATATATTTGATATGTTGACTGCAGAAAAAAAACTAAAATATGAATATCCAAACTTCATTCTTCCCACTGATTGAGCCAAAAATACCTTAATAATGTGACAGGGTAAAGGCTGTCAAGAGAACCAACCCTCTGTTAAAATATGGATGAACGTTTTTCATAAAGTGTACAATAAGATAAGCTTTTTAAGGCCATTTTATGAACATTGATTAATCAATTATTCTTCTGTACACACTGTATTCTGTGTCAAACTAAAGACCCCGGGGCCAAACCCAGCTCTTTAGAGAATCCAATTCAGTAAATGTGCCAATATGAATCTGAATTTAATTTATTTATGAATATGAATTCAGTTGTTGATATCTCAGACCCTCAAAATGCACAAATTCAATAAAATTCCACCATATTTGCATGGCTCACAGTTTTCCTGTGCTTAGATCATATGATGGCAGTCATTTTTAGTCACAAATTTTCCTTTAATTCTTCCACAAAATGTACCATAATCAAACAATATGTGGTTACAAAATCAAGGAAATGTACAGTAAGGGAATATTCTACTATATTCCTTGGATATTGTTGGTGTCTTACATTCTTTATATATTATTCACACATGGAAGTGCAAACGAGAGCACTATAATGTTGCAACTGTTCTCCTTAAATCTGCGGCCCACTTGAGATCAAACTTTTCTGTTTTTGGCCCCTAAACTAAAATGAGTTATCTATTTAAATAAACTAAAATGAGAATACACCAACGTAAATGTTGGGCTCTGCCTTTTTGGGAAAACTTGGCATTGGGAGAACATGCAATTTCATACAGAAAGTTCCCAGGTCTTTAACCCAAGGAGTGAAGCTATGGGCCTTGAAATGGAAAAAACACATCTTAGCTTTTTATAGCCTGAAGTAAACAGATTTATATCCCATGTCCACCATGGACTCAACAGGGACCAATAACAAGGTAAGGTTATTCAACTTTGTGTTAGATTAGATCTGCAGATCAGACGGCTTTTAATTTGGCTGCTTTTTATAGTTTACTTCGGGTTAGATTTAGGCTGTTATGTCATTATTTGCTGGCTTTTATCAGAAGGACAGGACATTATCAGTGATGAGAGAACATGTGCTGATTGTGCAAAGTGGCATTTTCAGATATTCCCACACTCGAGTTGCACAAAACACTCACCTCAACCTCTTCATTTATCTGAGGCACACATTTTTGAGAATAGATGTTGAGGATGAGCGTTCTGAGGGTCTGAACATAGCCATCATTGACTGAGCCCCGATTATATCTGAAGTGTGTTGTGAGAAGCTCCAGGATCCAGGGTAGAGCAGCTTTAACAAAGCAACATTTACTCTGTGGGAAACAGAAACATGTTACCCCACAAATCGAATCAAAAGCTGACATCCAAACAAACATGGTCATTACGCAGCCATTACGTTACCAAGCTTCTTCGCTCTATGAACGTGTAGCTTATTGAACAGCCACTTCTTAACTGGTTATCCATCTGCAGAAACAAGAGGAAGATTTCATCATCAGCTCTATCTCATGTTGATCTAGCTGCTGCTGTTGTTGTTGTTGTTGTTGTTGTTTGAACACCTACCAGCTGTCTGACTGTCAGTAGGTGCTCCCTAGTGATGGAGTGTCTGCATGGACCGGGAACCTCAGCCATGGTCAGAGGGAAGCTCAGGAACATAAGTACACACAGACACTTTACCTGCAACTGACACAACCAGACAATGTACACTAAATGTGGTCACTAACATCACCCACTTTGCTCTAGGGCCTGTACTATGAAGCAGGATATAAAAATGTTTACTTAAGCAAGGTGATTTCAGCCAGAATATGTGCACGCTCCTCTGACAGGGGTGGAGCTTGCAGCGTCAGACCAATCACAATCACAGAGAAACTGAAGTTTTATACATAAGGCTGACATTACACTTTCAGGCGCTCTGCTCCCAGACTCTGGAACGCCCTCCCCCCAGATATCAGAAACATTTTCTATTTTTACTGTAAAGTGTCCTTGGGTGGCCCGAAAGGCGCTTTTAAATAAAATAAATTATTATGAATAAGTTGTCATGAAAACTGTCATTAAGCTGATATCCAGAGTTTCTGAGAAATCTATGTTTATGTATGATTCTTTTGAAACTAGTCTTTTACTATGGTCTACTGCCAGTGGTCATTCATATACATTAATGTATATAAGTCCCTCCTTCGTCCTATAGACCCCTATACAAATGGAAGCGAGTACCGTGATTGCCCAGCCAATAGGCTTCGACTTCCTGTTTTTGAGACTGTCAATCAAAATTAATGCGGAACTGTGCACGGAAACAAGACCGCGCGTCACATCAGCAAACAGGTAAATATGATTTTGGCTCTTACCTGACTCATAAACCTACAGTAAATCAATGCGACCCGATGCGACCTTGTTATGTTCCGCGATGCGCATGCAGAAAAGTAGAAGCGTGGCTTCTGGTAGATTGGTAGAGGTTGTAGGAGGAAGTGAAGTTGTTTAGGGCGGGACATCAATACATTTCTCAGAAACTCCGGATATCAGCTTTAAGTGTCGTTCACTAAATGATGACACCTTTCGCTAAATTATGACAACTTCGGAGTTATGTTGGTATTTTTTGGGTTAGGTCAAGGGATCTAGTGGGGTTAGTTAGTGGTTAGGGTTAGGGTTAGATGCATTGATTATTGGTTTTAATGAAACCCCCTGAATAAATCTGGGACCGATCCAGTTTGCAATAGGGACTCAAAGGCAGGGCACGGGCCGGTGCTTGTCATAAAAGTTTCTCCACACCTGCACGTTCATAGAAAAAAGTTTGGGTTAGGGTTAGGGTAACGATTGAGAAATAATTCTTTAAAAATACGAAGACTTAAAATCCATAATTCAGACCAAAAATAAAAACTGTTAGAAAAAGAGCAGGAAGAAAGGAACACAGGCAGGAAACTGCTGACACTGTTAATGTGTAAAAGCCTGAAAATATAATCTATGAGATGATGATCAGTTTCACCTATTTACATCACAGACGCTTTTTTATTCAGGTAGTCCTCCTCAATTTATCACACACACACTGGTATGAGAGCACATTGTGACTTTAGATCTCGCTCAGATCTTATCCACTTCATAACCTGGTCCTGACCATGATAAGAGGAAATCCAGCTTCGTAGTACAGGCACTACGCAAACACTTTATCTGGAGATCAAATGTAAATCTGACCACACAGATTCAGAAGCACTGCAACAGTGGTTCACTCCAATTTCCCCCTACCACCAAAGAGCCTGTACCTGTTGAAGATTGTTTCTTAGTATATAAAGCTCCTGGAGATGATAACTATTTTTATCTGAAAAAGACATGGTGTAGGCCTCCGAGATCAATAAATGAAATGATGTGGGGTGGGATCATATAAAGTTCACGAGATGAGACGATATTTTAGAAAAGGGTAAAAAAAGGCCCCAAAAAATATGATTTGAAAAATAATCATGCTTTTATTTGACAGACATACTTAATTATACTCTGGGAATAACATTTCCAACTTAAAAGAAGTATTAAATAACGAATCAATGAATAATAATAAATTAGACCAATTATTCCTATTTAAAGTCCTAAAAGTGCCAATTTGCAAATAGAACCCAAAAACAGATTAACAATTCATGCCAATAAAATTAAAACTACATCATGTCATTATCAGGACATTCTTACAAAAATATTCCCATGTATAAAATTTGCATAATATTTTTAAAACATAGAATGTATCTACACAGCCTATATTTAGTTTATATTTTGTGACACTGTGGTACATTGTTCCACCCGTAGTAAAAGGTTAAAATTGCTGCTCAAAAATCTGTTTTCATATTTACGGTAAACACTCCGTTTGTTGACATTGTCAAAAAAATTTGGCACATTGCATTGTGGGATGTGGAGCCGAATAGACGGAAGTGTTTTACTTCATTCTTACTGTGATTTCTTGTGGAAAAACTCTGCCAAAGTGACTTCCCAACACATTTCTTGTGTTTTTATAGACTGAAAGGCTTTAATGGAAAAGTCCTGAATCCATCCAAAAATGAATGTCTCACAGAGAGAGGTGATCTCATCGGGAATACCGGAAATAAACTAAAATGAAATCTGAGCCAAGCCGATCACTGTCCTTTTTGTCTGGTGAAAAAAGACAAGAAATCACAGAAACAATGAAGTAAAAACACTTCTATTTATCCGTCTATTGCAGTGGTACTCAACCTTTTCAGCCTGTGACCCCCATAAAGGTTCCAGAGAGCGGGGACCCCCGCTGTACTTGAAGGTGATTGAACACAGACATGAACATTGAAGAACAGTCATGTGGAGACAGGGCCATCTATAAGGGGGAATAAAGGGGGCTTTTTGGGGTCCATCTATAAAGTCAGCAAATTGATGTTCCATTGTTCTATGAATCTGTGATAACCACATTTATTTTTATTTTACTGAATAATATCCACTGTTATCCAGGAAGTTTAGTATTATTTGGGCCATGGTATATAATCATCATAAAGAAGTAAATCTTTTTTTTAATTAAAAATGAAATGGGTCAAAAGTGACCAAAAATGATGGAAAAAGTGGTGAAATGGGATTTTAAAAATTACAGAAATTGGTTAAAAGTTGCAAATTAGAGTGGCTAAAAACGGACAGAAAAAGTGGTAAAAAGGGTTCAAAGTGTGAACAATTAGTTTGCAAAACAGCAATTAATGGGAATGGCAAATCGTGAATGTGGGTAAATTGGCAATTGACATTAGTGGGAAAAATGGTGGAAAGGGTTTATAAGTGTCAAAAATGTCTTGAAAGTGGAAAAAATGTGCAGAACATTTATTAAAATTTGATGAGAAGTGGCAGAAATGTGAATGTTGTAGCTACAATGCATTAAAAGGAGCAAAAAATATGGCAAGAAAAATTAATGGAAATTTTGTGTAGTTGCAGAAAAATGAGCAAAAATTAGCTGAAATTGTTAAAAAAAAATTTAGTTTCTTGAAGGCATCTGGCGACCCCCTCCCGGTGTCTCGTGACCCCAAGGTTGAAAAACGCCTGGTATATGGGACTCCACATCCCACAATGCAATGCGCCAAACCAGTAAGTGAGTGTTTACGGTGGAGATGAACACAAACTTTCGAGCAGCAATTTCAAACTTTGATTTTTTTTCCCCAGAAAATAATCTTTGATCCATTGATCAATGAGGCCTACGCTCTGTGTCTGATGAAACATGTTTTTGTCTCCAGCAGATTTAAATAACGAATCACAGCAAGCTCAGCTCAGTTTCCCCAACCAATCTCCCAGACTCTGAGAGAAATCTTCACATTAGGAATAATAACAGTGCATTCTCTTTGCTCTGCTCACTGCCTGCTGCTGATTTCCAGAGCATCAGGTTTCAGTTTGGGTGGTACGCACAGCGCTTTCTCTGCTGCAAAAGCCACCAGTGTTAAAGATTTAACTAACCATGACCTCAGAGGAACTGAGCCAATGTTTAGATTCCAGTTACGGTCAAATAGTGCCCTCTACCATGAAAACTTGGCCATGGAGAAAAACATGCAGAGACTCTGATGCTGCAGAAGCAGAGAAATGGTACCCAGATGGATTTCTCTTTTCTGACACAGGTTTTAAAACAAACACATTTGCCATTGCAGATAAAAATTTAAAAAAAATAGCATTTGAAAGGATTTGTATTCTGCAAAACCTTGACTGATGAGTTGGTTACAGTTTTTGCCAAAAAAATGTCTGATGGAGACAACAATGAACCCCGCAATGGTTTCTCTTGTCTTCTGAGATATGTCAGTGAAAACAAATCGTCTTTTAAACCAAACCATGATTGCAAGCTTTTCCATTATAATGAACTGTTTGTTTGTCTTCTAACACAAAGTTGTAAACTTGTAATGTTATTCCTCACACATGAACTACAGGCATTTGCCAACAATCAAATGCTTTATAGAAAAGAAATAAAGAAAAACAGGAATGTGTTCAATAGTTTTCACATCTTGAGCAAATTGGCCATAATGTGACCAAATGTGAAAAAGAGCTTTTCTCCCAAGTTATTTTCCACCTAACAGCTAATAAACATAGACAATCAAGTTAATGTAATCTAATAAATCTTTTGATCCGACTGGTATGTGGAAAATACAGACCCACATGATACAAATGTTGTCTATCACATGATTCCTTTTCTACATGCACGTTATGTATATATCTCTATGTAGGTCAGCAATGAAACATAAAATCTTGATGAACAAAAGTTTGCAGCTTTTCTCATAATCTCAAATTCTCACCTACCTTTACTTTGCTCTGGATCAGGGTTAGCACAAGGATGGTCATCTGGTACGTATTTGGCAGTGGAAAACATCAAACTCCTCTGTCACACATTGAAGCAAAGAGGTCCTTTTCATATAGTCAGTCCCGCTCCACGTGAAGAATGTGCCGCTGAGTAAATGTAACACTTTGTCATATGGTGTGGTTTTCCAAAAGCTGATGTGCGGACGTGCTCCCTCTTGGTTCAGTCTTTTTGCTGAAACTGAGACTGTTTGAGCAAGACCCTTTTAAAGACCTCCCACCTCTGTAAGTTTGGCAAACCGTCCCAGTTTTACAGATGAGCAATGGCAGATCAGCTCCTTGTGTTGAAAGCAGATCAGTTGACTTGACATGGATGTTGGTTGGGTGACTTTTGTTTACGCATTTAGCCAAATACATTTTACTAGCTACCAAAAGAAGAGAAAAAAAATAATGACGAGGATGCTGACATCTGTTCTTGCTTTTGAAACTCAACTCTTTGGTGAAATCTTTCAGGCTAAGTATTTCATCAAGGAGCCTTTCACCTTGTCCACAGGAGAATTCAGGCTGAAATTGAGATGACCCATTCCCAGAAAAAAGGAAAACATATGGACTGCTTGTTGTGGCATTGAAGGTGAAGCTTCACCATGGACCACACAACTTCAGCAATCTAAAATGCTGTCTTTCAAAACTCCTAATTAATCACATAGACCAGGGGTTCTCAAACTTGTGAGTCACTGGGAGGGGGTCGCCAGATGCCTTTAAGAAACTAACATTTTGAGCCCATTTTTCCTTATTGTTTACCTATTTGTTTTTCTGCAACTACACAAAACTCCTTTGTGCTTCTTTTAATACATTTTGCTACATCACTCCCATTTCTGCCACTTCTATATAAAATTTCAGTGCCTTTTCTGCACATTTTGTTTTCCACTTTCAAGGCGTTTTCAGCACTAACAAACCCTTTCTACCACTTTTCCCACCCAATGTTACACATGTCACAAACTAATTGTCCCTCCTTTTTTTCTGTCCATTTTTGTCCACTCTAATTTGCAACTTTTAAACAATTTCTGTGGTTTTTATAATCCCATTTCACCACCTTTTCCACCATTTTTGGTCACTTTTAATTCATTTTATTTCTGATTAAAACAAGGATTTACATTTTTAAGATGACTATATGGCACAAATGATAATAAACTTCCTGAATAACAGTGGATATTATTCAGATAAATGAATGAATGTGGTTATCACAGATTCATAGAGCAATGGACCATCATTTTGCATTGTATATTGCATTGATTTTTCACATTTAAGTTAGAAAATCTAGAAGAAAATGAAAGCGGTAGGACTAGATAAGTTTAAACTTCTTCCTACTCCTTTTCGTTCATGTAAACTGAGATCTGCAACAATAATTTGAAGATGCAAGATATGGTTTTGTTGTTATTTCTTGATGTTAATTTTTTTTTTTTTATTTTAAACAGTTTTTAAGTTGTCATTTACATGATTGAAATAAATAAATAAATAAATAAGATAAAAATAATACAAGTGTTTTTGTGATTATTTGCTTTGCTCATAAATAGGCAGGAAAAAGGCTAAAACACAGTGTAAAAAGGACAAGCATGTATTGCATATGTCGTAATACCGTTCGTGATTTAAAGGCACACTGTAACTTTGGCCACTAGGGGCGCTAGACCAGTGACTTTCACGCTAGCGCCCCTAGTGGCCACAAGCACCACAGCACTGTTGCAAAAATCAACAAACAGTCTGTCGGGCCAGCCTTTCTTGTCTTTTGATCGTGTATGCAGACAGTAGTGACCTGTGACTTCGGAATAAGGATTGACTGGGGTGCAAAACGGGGGTGGGCTCGTGCCGCGGCTACAGTCTTTGGGCTGGAGGAGCAGCCGCTCCCCGTCATGTTTATCTGAACTATCGCGGCAATTAGTGCATTAACCCACCACGGAACTACTATTGTGGTCTTTTGGCTGTAAACAGAGGCTAACTCGTTTCGGCGCCAGGTCGGGAAATGCCCGTATGTTGTGACGTCACGTAGGAACTATATTGATCCGAGGGTCACGTGACTGCCGTAAAGTGAAACGTTCTCCAGGCATTCACCAGGCATGACCTGGCCAAAGATTGACCGTCTCTCCAAACTTACATAATCGGTATTTCAAAAGGGAAGCCCCGCTTGGAGCGTTGATACTGTCAAGCTCTGTATATTGGCCTGAGGAATCATTTAAAATAACTCATATGGGTCAACTCTTTAGGTCCACGATGCGCCTTTAATGTAAGCAAAGTGCAAAAAACCACCAAACTTCTACATGAAAAAGATTCAAATAAATAAAATAGTAATAACCGTAAATATTCCTTCTACAGTATTTCATGTAATTTACCATTTAAATGAAATATAATTGAAAATGTATGCACCGATATTGATTACTGTCAGAATGACGATGCATCAATGCATCAATTATTTCTCCTATTCCACTCAGAACTTTATAATGACTCCCAGCAAGGCCAGTTTGTCTGACAGAACATGCATGTGCACCTAAACCTTTATGTAAGCAGTGCCATCCTGATGCCAACCCAGAGGCCTAAACCCTGAAGGCTGGAGTAGCAACCAATGACCAAAGCCCAACGACACACCAAAGACCCAGTAGCCCAAAGGGGGATCCACATTTTCAGTCCAGACCAGTGTGGTGCAGTGGTCCATCCACCCTCCACGCCAATGCATGTTGCATGTTCTCCTTGTGCTTTCTTTAGGAGCTCTGATTTCTTCCCAATTGGAAGAATTGGAGACACTAAATTGTGTGAGTCGGTTGAGTGGTTGGCGCTCTGTTTGCTTTTGCCTTAATTGCAATAGATTGGCCTCCCTCATCCAGGGTGTAACCCCACCTATACCTGCTGAAAGCTGGAGACAAGGACCAGCAGACCCCTGTACAATAAACAGCTCAGAAGATGATTCAATGTTCTGAGATACAGTATAGTGCTTCAAATAATAAAGAAAAGTAAAAGTGTGAGCATGAACTTTTCACTGGTGATTATCAGAAGGTTAGAATTGTATTAAGAATGTCTTAAAAAAAAGAACTATAGTTTTTTTAAGTTCCCTCAATGATCCTTTTACACTAATCAGTGCTTCTTAAATGGGGGTACACGATGGCACTACCCGGGGTACTTTAAAGAGAGGAACAGAGAGTGGGAAACTAACAAATTAAAGCATAAAAATATTGGGTTTTATAATATTTATTTTTCGTTAAAAATGATAATACAGTAATGATGGAAATGATATTGATTAGAACATGAACTGAAAATAGAAGGTCCCACATGAGACCGCAGATGACCAGTAATGATACAAACTATAGAAATAAATCTATTCAAGAGGCACAAAATGCTGTTTCATTCCAATAAGATTCTTTAAAATGTGTGTTATTACTCATTCATTCCATCATTATGCTCTACGAGTACAGTACTCTACTAGAAGTATGTATTCATATAGTGGGAGCTTAGGTAGAGTTGTCAATAATGGCCAAATGAGTGTGTTTGAAGGTTGGACGTACAAAGAGGTGGACATACTCTGTACTCTGTAGTGTTTTAAAGGGGCATATTTGTGGGTGCAAAGTAAAATAGTGTGCGCGATTTCCCTGCGATTTGCTCCTCAAACACACACACGCACACACACACGCACACACACAGAACCTTTTTGCTTTTTTAGATAGATCGCTGTTTTTTCATAGTATTCTGAGAAAAATGCTGTACTCGGACCAAAGGAGTACTTGGATTCAGAAGTAAGAGAAAGGCAGTAACTCAGCCAAAAAAGTTTGAGAACCACTAACTGATGAATTATATAAGATTCAGGTTCAGTTTTAGGATACTTAATTTATTCCCGAGGGGCAATTCAGTTTGCAGTAGTGGGTTGGGTTGCAGCGAGAGACAGAACATTACACACACATCCACATTTCATCTTATCAGTCAGTCACTGTACAGGAGAAAAACAGAATCAGAATTGTCTTTTATTTCCAAGTACATTTACATATATGAGGAATTTGTCTTGGTGTATTGGTGCAAAAGAAAAAAACAAGACTAAAATAACAAGTACTTAAATAAAATAAAATATGAGAAGCAATTAACCATTATATAAAATATAATTTAAACATGAAATGTACAGCCATGAAGTAGCTACAGTAGTTACGACATTGCTACAAAGTGTAATAGTGGTAATACAAGCTTTCTAGCTTGATGGCGGAAAGAATAAAAGAGTTTGCGTACCTCTCATCTCTCTTTAAGAACATGATGTGGATGGCCAATGATGTCCTTTGCTTTTTGGAGCACCTGTCTGCTCCATAGAGAGTGCAAATCAGGAATCTGCACACACATGATCCTGGCACAATGTTAAGTGTCGTTTTTACAATGTTAAGTGTCGCTCCTGCCTGTGTTATCTTTACATGTTATTTTGTGCCTTTTCTTGACTGAGGTGCTTGCTTAAGCCTCTTTTCATACCAAATACTTTTGTTCGCTAGTGCTGCGAGAAATGTTTTTGCAACAGTTTGATGACTGAACAAATACAAATGTGGAGCTTTTCCAGCCTTGCTTCAATGCTCTCTGTCAACACGTTAAATCAAAAGCCGATTAATCATTATAAAGAAGAATGGGTGGAAACGAGATGTCGGTGCTGCATTAATGAGCGTCTGTGGGAGGTGATTAATGAAGACAAAGGAGAAATCTGACACTAGATGTTATCTAGGACTGAGGACATAGTATGTTTTAGATGAGCCAAATTGGCTGTACTTTAATATATTCATACACATGCTGTATTTTATGTTTAGTAAATTATGTAAAGGCTACAGGGCTGAGGAAAAACACTTTAATGCTTCAGTCATCTGTTTTGAAACTGAGAAGATCAACTTCGTGTCGCAGATCACAAGCAAATCGTGAAAGCTTCAGAGGGAATAATTGGATTTTGGGAAAAATAATTGTGACAAGTCAGGTGCCATCGGCTGTTATGGTAAGTGTTGTTTACCTAACCCAGTTTAGACCTGAAGCCACACAGGCCATTCTTTCATAAAGGGGAAACACGTTGAAATGTTTTATTATTCAAAGGCCTTCTGCTGACATCTACGTGGAGTTCTATGAACTAATGTCCAAGTTGTACAAGCAATCTAAAAAGACAGGGAACCAAATGTAGCATCAGGTTGGGACCAGTTAGTCATGCTCTACTGGGGGCAACTTTAGGTAAAGGAGCCTGTCTCCATTGGTGACATAAATATGTGTCTGATCGTGTCTGATTCTGGAAAAGTATCTGTTCTCATTCTATTGGATCTAAGTGCCGCATTTGACACTGTAGATCATACAATTTTGTTGCACAGATTGCAAACATGGGTTGGACTAAATGGAAAAGTAATGCAATGGTTTAAGTCATACTTGGAGGAGAGAAGTTATTTTGTAAGCATTGGAAACTTTGAATCTGACAGATTACCAACGTCCTGTGGGGTTCCTCAGGGCTCTGTTCTTGGACCCCTTCTGTTTAGCCTTTATATGCTTCCTTTAGGACAAATTTTACAGAACTGTAAGGTTGATTATCAGAGCTACGCAGATGACACACAACTATATCTATCACTGAACCCAGATGACTATGGTCCCATTGAGGTGTTGTGTGACTGCTTAGAAAAAGTAAACTGCTGGATGAGTGAAAACTTCCTTCAACTAAACCATGACAAGACGGAGGTGATTGTCTTTGGTAAAAAGGAAAAGAGGACTGCTGTCAGCAATTATCTTTAGTCTTGATCTTTAAAAGCTAAAGACCAAGTCAAAAACCTTGGTGTTCTGATTGACTCAGATCTGACATTCAGCAGTCAGATCAAATCTATCACAAAAACAGCTTCTACCACCTAAAGAACATCTCCAGAGTGAAAGGTTTAATGGCTCAGAAAGACCAGGAGAAACTGGTCCATGCTTTTATCTCCAGCAGACTGGACTATTGTAATGGTCTTCATCAAACATCTACAGCTGGTTCAGAACACTGCAGCTCGGGTCTTAACCAGAACAAAGAGGTCAGAACACATTAGTCCAGTTTTAAAGTCTTTACACTGGCTCCCAGTCAGCCTCAGAATAAACTTTAAAGTTCTGCTGCTGGTGTATAAATCTGTGAATAGGTTTCGTCCAGAATACATCAGTGACATGTTAGTCAGGTATGAACTCAGCAGGTCTCTCAGATCTATGGACACAGGTCAGATAGTGGAGCCCAGAGCTCACAGTAAACATGGTGATGCTGCTTTTAGTTGTTATGCTGCAAAGAAGTGGAACAAACTGCAGCAGAGCTAAAGTCAGCATCACATGTGAACATTTTTAAATCAAAATTAAAGGCACTTTTTTTCTCTACTGCGTATGATTGAGAGAGAGATTTTTGGTTATGTTGTTGATGTAATGTGTTTGTTGATGATTTGAATGGATTTTACTGATGATTTTAAATGTTGTTATTGATTTTAAGCAATTGAATGTTTTATCATTTAAAGCACATTGAGTTGCCTTGTGTATGAAATGCACTAAACAAATAAATTTGCCTTGCCTTGCCTTTACCCTGTAAATGTTTCTATTGTTTGCAAAAGCGTTAAATTGCACAGCAAATTTGATTTAGTTCTCATCTTTTGACTTAAATGCAACTTAATTTTTGTCCAAATGTAGTCATCAGGATTAATTCAGTTATAGTCTAAATCATGGTGTCGGACTCATCTTAGCTTGAGGGCCACATACGACCCAGTTTGTTTTTAAGTGGGCCGGACCAGAAGAACCTATAATTTTGTAAAAAGCAGTTTTTTTCACGTGTAGGATTTTTTTTTTTTGAAGTCTCCTATAAAGTCCTGAATGTCAAGCAAGTGGTCAAAATTTCTTGAATTCACAATACATTTTCTTGAAATTTGAATTCTGTTGGATTTTTTACGAAAATTTTTTCGATTTTAATGTTGCTGCAAGTAATGTAGCTAGTACTGCGATCCTCATTGTATTTTGGTGGAGTTATTTAAATGGAGGGACTGTGATATCGTCTAAGAGTCAGACTAGATGCGAGCGCAGCTGGCTCAAGTGTTGTAGGGGGGTCCTGGGGCATCCTCCCCTGGACCCCTCTATAATACTCGCAACAAAATGTTTAACTCTCTTTGTTACTGGCTTACTTTAAAGCCAAAGGTTATTTGGAAAAAACAACACAAAAAGCACCCTACGCTGGTTGAACACACCGTAGGGGATCAAAGTCACACCGTAGGAGGCCGCTACAAAAATGTGGTCGACGAAAACTACAGCAAAACTTTTTAGTCAACAACATTAACATTGGTTTGCAAATGTAACAATGAGTGAAAATAACATCGGAGCGTCCTGTGGCGCGTGACGTGTAACTTATCAACAATCTGAAACCTGAATTTCAGAACATCACAGAATATGTTTGTTTGATGGACTTCATAGAAACCAAGTAAGACAGCGGACTAAACTGGAATTGAAAATTTATTAGAAAACTTTATTCTTAGTACATCAAAACAATGCAAATGCAGAGTCCCATTGTTGTTGTACGGTGACATTAACACTAAGTGAAGGAAAGCTCTCAGACATTTTGGATTTGCTTGCAAAGAAAAGTAAAAACATGTCAAATAACACGCCTTTTTATAGGAAAGCAGATGTGCAAAAATGAAAACATTTGAGCAGAAACTTCTTTGTCTAAGTCATTGCAGAAAGCTTTAAAGGAGAAGAACCGGTGGACATTGTGTCTTTGGTAGATTGCAGTGCAATTATATTGAGGATGAAGAAAAAACTGTGACGTTGTTGGTGCTTCACCAGCTGTCAGACGGCTGTAGCAAATCCTATTCTATTATTTTGGCGATCAAACTCTGTGTAGTAGCGAGCGATGAAGTTGGCACCCAGAATCCAGATGGGTCCTGTGGGGGGAGGCACATCCAGGCCCCTGAAGGTGACAATGCAGACGTCTCCTTCGATCTGGGAATGCTGGGAATCAGTGCAAAGAGGAGTTAGCCACTTTTTAAAAGGACTGGTACACAACAGCATTATAAGTACAAAGAATGAATGAATACTCTAAAATGGCTTAGAGTGGTGTTGGCAGTAAATAGGGTGAGGCCTTTCTGAAATGGTTTCTTTGATGATAGTTGGGAGGGGGTTGAGCTTTGTTTTGAAAACTTTTGTCTGTTTTTGTTTTGAACATGTGTAGAACTTTAAATCTCAACAACGTTAGGGTATACGCAGAGTTTGCGGGAGGTAGTGTTCAAAAGTGTTTGAAAAAATACAATATAATGTACATATAAGTGCCATAAAACACAGTGGCTGTACAAAATATCTATCTACCTCAGGTGTGTAGTATAAGTTTTCAGTGAAACGGTCCCAAAATTTTGAGACTTTAGGTTGGTTCTTCTTCTGTTGCACAATTCTTTGTCACAATGTAAATGGTGAAGCAACAGTGCACCCAGCAGGTCATGTATGGTACTGCAGCAAAAACAAAGCAGAAAGCGGCCGCCGGCCTGATTTTATCATGAATTTACAACATTAAACGGCGCGTCAACGCAAATTTTTGTTGTCAACATTATAACGTGTTCCTAATCATTTTTGCATTATTGTATATGTTGGCGCGGATCTCGAGATGGTTCATATATTTAATTCTATTTTTACTTTTGACCCCCCAACGGCCAGAATCTCAAACTCCGCCTATGTGTAAGGGCTGGGTTAAAAAAAATAAATCGATTTAACAGTTTGAATGCATCCCTTGGATAGCCCAATACTGATCCTAAAATCGATCATTTAATACGTCTTTTCTACCACATGTAATGCAGTGTTCTCGGCTCAGTTCTTTCTGTACAATAAACATGAATATGTTTAGTTTGTTTCTAGTATTTACAGCACGAGTTCTCTGAGGATCGCTTTCATATTAAAGTATGATTGGTACTGTGATTGAAACATCGAATCGATAACGAATCAAAACTCAACATTTGTAATCGAATCAATAATTAGCTCTAAACATAATCAAACATAAAAACGTATGAATACAGTTAGATTCACTGAAGATTGGCTAAGTCTTAAGAAATAAAAGACTGAAAAAAAAACCTTTAATTTCATCTTTGCAAATTTGAGATGAATCCGGAATTCAGTTTTTTCAGATATCCATGCACACCCTGATCTGCTCACATACAGTCGTATGACGACATTATACGCTGGGCCAAGGCTGGGAAAATTGTTATGAAACCTTATACAAACAAACCCTGAAGGCAAAAAAATTAAAAAAAACAAAAACTCATAATGTACAATGTTTTGACATTGTATGGTTTTCGTTAAACCTGTGTAGTGTTGGCAACCGCTCCAATATCAGATCCAAGAGAAAATGAATTTTTCATGACTGCTGTTGCTTTTCCTCAAACTGCATTTTAGAAAATCAGCTTTTTCACTGACAGCCTCAGATCAGTGGAGCTAATGAAACAAGGGCCACAGTAGAATTCTCTGTAATGACCCAGTGTGACTAAATCCAAAAATTGAACTGAAAAGCTAATGTTGTGTGAGGTGTATGCCAGCAGTCTTCAGATGAATAGAATACATTATGCAGAATTTTGGATATCATTTAGGGTATGAGGGTTACAATTTAGTTTAAATTCAATATGTCTTTTACCGTTTATGTTTCCAAAGCAGGACAAAAAAAAAGAAAAAGAAAATGTAATATTGTAACAAAAATATTCACATGAATAGCCTTGAAAATATAAATGTGATCAGTAACTTGTGGTTTGAGCGTCAATTGTGGCTCAATGGTTTGTCAGATTCAATCAGATTCAATCAGAAAAAGGCTTAAAACATGTAACGAGTAAAAAGTCAAAGCTTGACTGATGCTACTAGCAACACAAAATTGTCAAATAGTAGATTTAGCTTCACTCTAAAAGTCTACTCGAGCACACACTAGTAAAACAGTGTGTGAAAGCTTTACGCTCACGTGAAAAGATTTATGTGCGCACACACACAAACATGCTAATGCGAGGTAAACTCAGACCGTGACACTGGTTCACTTGACGGAGGTTTTGTTTAGTCATGAGTCCGTTTTGTCCGACAAATGACAGTCTTTCCTGTTACCAGATACCCTACTGTGAGACCTGAGGGTGCCCTAAAACGTACACCATATGCCAGTGTTGTTGTCGGGTAATGTTGCACACGTATACATTGACATGTTGACATTTCGGCACCAGCAGTCACAGACTCTGATATGTCACAGATTTCAGTGTATCACTTTACTTTTACAATAAAGTATTGTGTATGTATTTACGCACTGGCATAAAACTTTAAAGTGCTCACATAAAACAGTTTTAAAAAGTTTTAGTTTAGTTTAGTTTTCTTTAGAACGACAAAGTATGTAGTTAAATATAGCAATAGTACATTGTTAAATAATGAACAGTTTATATAATAAATCCTGTTTGTGAAAATTGGAGGAGAGGAGAAGTGTAAGTAGGTAAAAGAGTTATGTTGAATGAACCAGGATTTAATGATCCTTCGTACCCATAAAATATAATCCTCCTGGGTAAGTGAGTACTCCTGACCGCCCAGGAGAAACGTGACACTTGGCAAACTCTTCACAGTCTCACAGTCCACTTTGTACTGTCAATGCAGAGGAAAATGGTGATAATAGACTTTAAACAGACGCATATGTTAGTCTTTGCGGTAAAACTATTCAGTGTATAGGAAAGCTCACTCCGCTCTCATCTTGCTGTGCCCCAATGGTTTTCATCAGCATGGACACGGAGGAGGCGGGGCCTGTGATGAAGGAGGAGCCTGTGTCAATCACTGCTGTGCAGCCCTCAGCACAAAACATCATCTCCATCCCCACAGAAACTCTGGGAAACATGAACATTAGAGAGTTTCTGAATGACAGCACAGAGACACACTGAGACCAAGCCATGAGGCGCTGAGCTCACCCTTTCATCATCACCTCCCATTTACCCATTTCTCTGGTGTCCAGGTAATTGAATCCTCCAGTGTAGTAGTTTGGGTCGGTTCCACCGAGAACCAGCTCTCCACCTGGAAGGTGTTTGGGGTCCCTGAAACGATAAATGGAAGTACCCTCAATTGTATCCTGCTCTGCACATTGTCATCAGTACTGAAGGTCAAATGTGCCACTCAGTATAATTCAAAAAAATTATATATATTTCAAATACACAAAATGACTTCAAAAACAAAACACAGACAAAAAAAAAAGATGAGCAAAATGACGACAACAAAAGAACTAACACAAAATGAATCCAGAAACAGACAAGATAACCTAAATATATATATATATATAATGTATATATATGCTAATTCAGGGAAATACACAAAAGCCTTTTATTTTATTTTATTTTGATTTTGTTTGTTTAGTTTTGTGAGTAATTATTTTGTTATTTGTCATACCTGTTCTCTTTTTTCCAAGTTTATTATTATTCTCTCTATATTTAGTACCTTTTACATTGTAGGTTGCTTTTTAAAATCTAACCAGGGACACCAGATGAAAACTAGCCTCTTGTGGCTAACTCTGGCTCATTTACAATGCATTGTCCCTTTTGAATAATCAACAAATTAAAATTCAAATATTTCAACATCGCTCAAAATAACAAAAATACACAAAAACTGAATGTATCAATATTGATGAATCTCGTATTGGGCTTAACCTTAGACATGTTGATCCCAAAATAGCACTCACCCCTTCCCTCTGTTCACGCCCACCATTATTATACTTAAGAAGGGTGCTGTGTTTGAGGCATTTATTATTTTTAGAGATAATAGCATTTATTGAAAAAAAAACAACTTCATACTTAACCATAGATATAAAGTTTTTTATTATATTTTTATACATTATATTTTTTTTTTTTGCAATTTTTGTCTTAAAAACACAATTAAGAGATTTTTTTTCCAAAAAATAAGGTACATTTTGTATTCTGAAGGTAGATGTTTAGATTTACTAGTTATTAAAACCACTGTTATATGTCAAGATAACAGTATATCCAAAATATGTGGTTATAACTGGAGTCAATGGGACAAAGTCGGTCCCAAACACATAGAGTGTCGGTACATTTTATATCTTCTGTTCTACACATCTCGCAATAAAAGTGATCATGGAATCACGGACTTGACATTAAAAGAAAACTCCTGGCCAAGGTTCATACAATTAATCTTTAAACTGAATGAGATATTTAGGATTTAAAAAACTGAATAAGCTGAAGGTACACGTTTTTCCCCACAAATAGGAATTTAAAATTGCACATCATTATCATGTTTAAAGAGGTTCTCCTGAGCGGTCCTTTCTTCTGATAGATTATTAGACTATGTGTGAAAATGTTTGGCACCCAGAGGAAGAAAAAAGAAAGTGTCTGTTTGTGCGGTTGCCGTATACGGACAACCCCCGGTGCTATTGGTATGGTTACCGAAGTAAACGTACGTAGCATTTTAGGGTTAGAGTTAGGATCAGGTAAGCAACCGTACGGATAGCCACTGCCAAAAAGAAAATTAACACCTCGTCAACGAAAGTGTTTTGTAATGGTCCCTTAGAAAACACCCCAAATCTGGACATAGTCAGAGAAACATGAGAAACATATTAAGGAGTGACTGGAAGAGAGGACATGAAACATCAGGGCACCAAATTGGTTCAGGGCCCACCTGCTGTAGTAGACGGAGAACACCTCCTCTTTGAGGACTTGCTGAGACATGATGCGATCGAACACGGGCATTATGCCATCGATGGCCACGTTGGGGTAACCCATCCCTAGAACGCCGTCAAACTTAGCAAAAATGAAGGGCATGGCTGACAGTGATGTGGCCTCAGCAAAGACCTGAACCACAGGGATGCCCCCCACCTCCATGTATCACAGAGAGAGAGTGTCAAGGTAGAGGTCACACGCTTCACTGAAATCATCTCACTCACAAAAGCAGACAATGACTCACCACAACCACGTCCTCGCTCAGGAATCCCCGGATGTTTCCCGATGCGTATTGGATGGAAAACCCAGTCCCGTTTTCCAGATAGGTATGAGATTTAGATGCATCATACCTGTTGTGAGTAACTAAAAGTTCAAAATGCATTTGAGTCGTGAAGCAATCACATCACTGGAAACATCAGTTCATTCACAGGGGCACTAGAGGCCAGCATAGGGGGTGTAATGGTTAGGATGGTTGTGGGTTTAAACCTTAGGGGTTCACACTCTGGAATAACAGGAAATTAGGAATAAGCCAAATATTCCTACAAATGATCCATTCAATAACTCGTAATATGTTAAGTGGATTGGGTAAACTACTTCACTGTGCGTTCAAAATCGATTATCATTAATGATTCAGATATTGGATTATTGCTGATATGCCAAAATCTCATTTGGCCGATAGCCGATATTTTCCCCCTACATCTAATTACAGAGATCTGGTTTCCGTACATATGAAATTATTCTGCAGACTCTTGATCATGTTGGCCACAAATACCTTGCGGAAATAAATAAATAGAATTATTTTGACAACATTTTAACCAAAGATAGACCATACGCCATGGGGAAAGATTTCATTACGTCTTAGAGGAGATCCAGATCAATATACTGATTCTGGATCAGTTTAACAATTCAAAAACAGTCCCTATCTGTCATTATTGGCAAAGTTTTAAAATGTCATATCTCTGTTTGTAATTGACCAATCTTTATGAAATTAGACTCAGTTATGTCTCAGTTATCTTTGTTCTCGAATAGATATGATTATTACCGCAACAAGTTTCATCCGTATCAATTCAAATTGTGCATTTTATCATGATTTCTCCCAAAAATGGGGGTGTGCATTCATTTGGACCTACTGTATGGTTATTTATGGGGATAGAAATTGCTTCCATGCCTTTAAAGTGTGATGTACTATTATCAGATAACTGTGAATATCTGGCAAAAACGAGATTTGGCTGTTTGTAGAGATTTTCTCTCTCTCAGGGCTTTTGTTATTGTTCACTTTGATTCTGGTCATTGAAAGAAGGTCTTCAGAACATTCACACTATTAATTAATATTAATGTTATGTTTTCATTCCTTAAGAAGTCTCCCGTGAACCTATCTTGCCCTCTCATTGTGTTGAGTACATTCTACTGCGGTGCGACTGCTGCTTGTTTGGTTGCCTGTGGTTTATTTTGGCCAGAAGAAGTGAGAGTGAAGGAAAACCACAGGTCTCACATCGTAGAGAGAGCGAACGGAAGTGGACATAAATCTACTCTGAGGTCATTGTTAGTCGTTGGTGTTTAATCATCTTACAACAGGCTGTGGAGAAGGGCGAGCAGCTCTGGGAGGGCACCCACAGGTTGGCAGAGCCGGTGTCAAACACCACGTTGAACATCTGAGCCGGAGAGCCGATGCTGATTTCCCCAAAATACTGAGACTTTTAGGAGAAAAGAAAAAAACAGAGATTTTATCAGAAAAAAACAACTTCCAAAAATTGATCAAAAAGTGAGTGTAAGTAACGGAATGTAGGGTCATGACTCCAAAACACCAAGTCGTTCAAAGAATAAAAAGCTGCTGTTTATTCTGGATCATCAGGACACTTATCTGAATAATAATAATGATACATCAATTTTTTATAGCGCTTTTTTGGACGCTCAAAGATGCTTTACAAAATCAAGGGTTATTTTTTCATTCCACACTTACGAAGACTGATGATCTTCCACGATGAATGTATTTAACCATCAAAACTAGGGGTGGAGCAGAGGGTGTTCTAAGGGTAGGGCAACCATCAACTACGATTTACTAAAACCACGATAAAGCTGCGATTAGGCCACTGATACTCAACATGTAGCTCTTTATGTCTTAATTTCAATTATTATTCTGCCAGAAAACCTTAAAAGTCAGAAACTTTTTAACCCCTTTTTACCTTTTTCTTTGGCCATTTTGCAACTTCCATTGTCTCATTTTTGCCCCTTGTTGCTAAAAATTGTACAGTTTTTTGTTTTTTCAAATTTTTGCATAATTCTTTTTGCCAATAAATATACCTTTTTCTTATTTCTTTGTCAATTTTTTAACCATTTTTGCCACTTTTCATCCAAATAAGCTACCTTTTGCCCAATAAATAATTTTTTTCCTTACATTTTGCCTCTTTTTGTTCCACGTTTGCCTTTGTTCACTATTGTTTGTCACATTTTGCTCATTTCAGCTGCCTTTTGCCATCACATAACACTTGTTTACTCTTTTTTGTCAATTTCTTTTGCCACTCTTGACTGCTTTTGGTCACTTTTTATTAACTTTTCACTCTTCTTTCCTGATTTTTGCCACTTTTGGACAATGTTTTGCCACCTGTTACTCATTTTTTTTATCACTTTTGCAAATAAATATACCCTTTTCCTATTTTTGTCCATTTGTTCAAGTTTTTTTTTTTGACGCTTTTATCCAATTTTTTTCTATTCTTATCCATTTTTTTTTTTGCCACTTTTCATCCAAATAAGCTACATTTTGCCCAATAAATATCACTAGTTTCCTTTTTCACCCTACATTTTGCCTATTTTTGTTCCACATTTTTGCCCTTGTTGTTACTACCCATTTCCGCTTTCCTCTCTAACACCCATGTCATTTTTTTTTTTTTTTGCCACACTTGATTGCTTTTGGCCAATTTTATTAACTTTTTACTCTTTTCTTGCCACATTTTTGCCACTTTTGGGCATTTTTTTTGCCACCTGTTACTCATTTTTTTGTCACTTTACTCATCACTGGCAGCTCTTTGTTTCCCTTCTTGGAACAGCATATTCGTCAAATGGCTGGCTGTGATTGGCTTGATCACCATTCAGTCAATCTAACTGGATGACCTTTTGTTTTTATGTCGCGTCCCCCGCATCCCCCTCGGGTGAGACGTGCCTGATCAAAACTGACATCTGTATTTGTCTTCGAGCTCAAAGAACAAACCCACATGTCTTCAGTTTATTGCCGCTATGCTTTTGTTGGCTTTTAAACCCATCCATCTATTTTCATATCGCTTATTCCCGTTTGGTTTTTAAACCTTTCACGATAAACACACAGTCGTGGCCAGATTTTTGTGAAATGATCTGGCTCTCAAACTTTTTTGGCTCAAGTACCCCTTTCTATTACTTTTGAATGCAAGTACCCTCTTATGTCCGACTGCAACATTTTGCTCAGAATACTATGAAACAACTATAGAGCATAATGATGAAATGAATATTTTAAATAATATAATTCCGTAAATAAGTGAAAGAAACAGTATTTAGTGCCTCCTGAATTATTATGAATTATTTTTATAGTTTTTTTAATCATTTCTATCATCAATTTGTGTGTTTTTAGTGTGATTTTGTGTATTTTGTTGTTGTTTCTGTTCTTTTTATTATTCAGTGTATTTTTCTCCTATTTTGGGTGTTTTTCTTGTCATTTTTGTGTGTTGTTGGTATTATTTAAATTGTTCTCTCTCAGTGTGTGTGTTTTTGGTGTCGTTTGGTTGTTTCTTACGTTGTTTTGTATGTTTCTCTGTTATTGTTGTGTATTTTATCGTGCTCTTGTGTATTTTTTTTTCATTAAGTGTGTCTTTGTTGTAATTTTGTGTGTTGCTGGTAATAGTCAGTATTTTTCTATCTTAGTGTGTGTGTGTGTGTGTGTGTGTGTGTGTGTGTGTGTTTTGGTGTCACTGTGTATTTTGTTGTTATTTCTCTGTTCTTTTTATTATTAGGTATATTTTTCTCTTATTTTGTGTGTTTTTGTTGTCGTTTAGTGAGTTGCTGGTAATATTCAGTGTGACTATCATTTTTGAACTAAAATAAACATTGCAAAAACCCCATATTTTTGATGATTTCATTTACACATTTTCCTCTCTCTCTCTGTCTAAAGTACCCCCCTGTAGTGTCATCGCGTACCCCCATTTGAGAAACACTGATCTAATGAATGCAGCCCTTACGTCTAGGTAGTTTGTCAGCGGTGTGGGAACGGTGCCATTGTTGGTATCAGTGGAGCCTTTCTGGGCCAGCTCCGTCAACACCTGCTCCACAGAAACTCCCATGTCCTGCAACGTCTCTCTGATGGAGGGCATCCTCTTCAGAGCTATTCTATACACACACACACGCACACGCACACACACACACACACACACACACACACACACACACACACACACACACACACACACACACACACACACAATGAGAAATTTAAGCACAGAACACTAAAAACATGCTAGAGGTCTAGAGGTTCCTGAAGCATATGTTGGGTATTTTGGTGTTCATCCCATTATAATGTCTTTGATTAAAAAAATAAATAAAAAATAAAAAACAGGTGGTTTTTCTTTCTGCCTCTAGCAGAGAGAAAGACCATTATGAACTCAGGCATGTGTTGAAATGCTTTTTTTTTGGAAAAATGTGCTGCTCTGCTGTGGCTTTAGGTCACCCAAACTGAGGCTGATTTGTTGTCTTAATCCTGCATGCAAATAAAGAGATATATTTACCTTTTCAGAGAATAACTCGTGGTTATAGTCAAAGACAGAGCAGCAAAAGCCATCAAGTAATTCAGCAACATTGCCATGGTGGTTCCGTTGAGTTATAGTAACTGGGATATCCAGGTGAAAAGAAGTCTTCCTGGGTTGGTTGTGGGAGTCTTTGGGCTCTTATTTATACTGCGTCCTCCTCACAGAAAGGCCCCTGGCTCTAGCCCGTAGCTTCCCCTAAGGTGACCACATGAAAACATCCCACCCCAACGAGCACCCTTCCCCACCCTCACCCCAGTGGTTCTGTCACACAACCCTTCATGCGATAAACAGGTCTCAGGGAGACGTGAACTTTGACCTCTGACGACGCAAGGCAGGGGTCGTGGAGCAGCAGAGCTGGACTTCCTCGTCTGCCAGACTGTGAGAAACTTTAAAGAAGATGAAAGATTTTAGTGAGAGTAAAAGCAGTTGGTAGTTGTTAACTCCAGAGAATGAGATAATCCTTCTCAGCTGCTTTTACACTTTAGGGCAAATATTCTTGTTTTTCAAAATATCAAGGAAACATTAACGTACAGGCTCAGTTCATCTTTCGGGTCCATTTTCCCACCTTATCTTATTCTTTCAAAATGTTTTCTCTGATGTGAAATGGATTACAAGTACTGACGTCACTTTAATTGAGTTGTTTTTATGGGTACTTGAACATTTTTGAGTATAATTTTAAACCTAAGTGTGTTTTAAAGTAAGTGTATTTATAAGATTCAAGATTAGTAAAGAAACATGTTATTCCTACTTTGCTCACCACACTGGATGCCACAGAAAAAAACGAAAATTCAAAACGAAACAAAGAACAAAACCAACAATTAAAGAGAATGGTATAATAACAATAATTATAATCATTTAAAAAGTAATAAAGATATATGTACAAAGTAGAAAAAATAGAAAAGGCAAATATAAAGTGCATTTTCCACCTTGTACATACAACTGTTATTAAGTAAATTATTATTTTTTGTGATTTTTTTTTATTTCCGTTTCATGGCAAATTGAACATAATTCATTTTCGTAGTCGTGCCATTTCTGATCAACGCCACTTTCTTTGGTTGAGGTTGTGTTTTCTACCTATTATTGTTGTTACCCACAGGGAACATTTGGCATGACTTTGTTTTAGAATTCATAAATGTAACTTTAACTAGAGCCTGATCATTTCAATTCAATTTCAATTCATTGGTATTATTTTATTTTAAAAAAGAAATGTACATTTTGACAAACCTTTTTTATTTTATACAGATGCCTTTGTGGAAAATAAATTAAGTTCCAATTGTCCAAGATTTTCTCTCTTCCTTCCTAAGTTTATACATGAGATGTATCGATCCAAAAAAAATGTCCAAATCGATTTTTTTAAGTCATGGTTTTTAATGAGATGTTTTTTTTTAAAAGAAGTAAAGAAATTTCATGGCACATTGAACATAATCCATATGTTTTTAGTCGTGCCATTTCTGATCCAAACCCAGTCACTTTCTTTGGTTGAGGTTGTGGTTTATGAAATTGTTACCCACATGGTACATTTGGCACTGATTTAGAGTTTATAATATAATACTAGGAGCCTGAGATTTTGTTTTATTTTAAATTGAAATCGTTGGTGTTATTTTATTTTGAAAATAATTGGACATTCTTCTTCTTTCTTTGACATTGGCCTGTTGCAACCAACTTTAATAGGTGCATATGGCCAGCTAATGTACATTATTTATTTTATTACTCTGTGCAAGTCATTAGTGAGTTTTAATTTTACACAGATGCTTTTGTGAAAAATAAATGAAGTTCCAATTGAGCAGGATTTGGTCTCTTCTTTTTTAAGTTTATACATGAGATGTTTTAGATTTATTACCAAAAATAAACATGGGGGTACTTATTAATCATTAATTAGTTGCTTATAAGCATGGAAATTAGTAACATCTTAATTAGTCATTATTACATATTTATTAATGCCTTATTCTGCATGGCCGTATTATACAACCAGTAAGCCATTAACTAAGAGTTTTCCCTCAATAACGTCTGAATTATTACATATTAGTAGTAAGTGAGGAAGTTGTTGTATATTGTCACGGCAAATTTGCGGTTGACCTCATTTGGAGACATGATTTATTGCTCTGGTTGAATGATGGAGTCCAGTCGAAGCATTGATGATTTTATAAAAAAAGATTTATTATAAAATTAAATAAAAAAGGAGTAAAAAATAAGCTTCCATCCTGTGGAATGAAAGGCAAAAGGCTCGTGGCAGAGCAAAAAGGCAAGACCCACTCTAACTAACAGTTTCACAGCTTAAGCTTTTATACAGATAACAGAAAAAGTTCCACCCTGAGGTGAGGAGAAGGAGGGAGTCAGATGCCCAACAGTGGAAACGTTTGAGGATGATGAAGACGTGTATATTATGAGGAAAGTTAAGCGCCACTCTTATCTATCCTTGATAGCGTGTGTGCGTGTATATCTGCATGTGAGTTTGAGTTCAGCAGAGACTCTGTGTTGCACTGTGGACACAATACGATCTGTACTGTTTAATCTAACATGACTCAGCTGTTCAAAAGTGCAAAGAGTAATGGAGTCATCATGTATTAAAACATGACAAATTGTACACATGAACACACATTTGACGATATGATGATGAATATAATAATTGCCATAACAATATGAGTTATGATCTCAATAAATTAGGGTTAGGATTAGGATTAGCGTTAACCCTAATCCTAACCCTAACCCTGTTTGAACTGCAAGACTGCCATTAAGTGTATAGAAGGCATTAATAAGTACTTATTGATAAGTAATTAAGAGCCAATATGTTACTAATGCTATTGAGCAACTAATTAATGGTTAATAAGTGTTCCCTAAACTAAAGTGTGACCGTTTACTTTGAGTACCATTTAATCGTGCTATTTTTTACTTGTACTTGAGTATTTTATGAATGACTTCCTTGTACTTATATTTGAGTACAATTTCAATCAGTACTTCTACTTGAGTAGCATTTATCAGTATCTTTACACCTCTGCTTTGAGTCTATATCCCTGATTTCTACGTGAGAGAGAGAGAGAGCGAGCGCATGTTAGGTGTGATAGATGGCAGCGTATGATGTGCTTTTCTCGGGCAGCGTTTGGACTAAACAGTTTTGGACAATGGACAGCGAGCGCTTGATTCACACCCAATGTGAGGGTCGTGCCTTCACTGTTACTGGCTCAGATGTGAGGAATTCTATGGTTATCAGCTCTGATAACACCATATTTTACCACAAATATTAAAGCTGCAAACAAAAGTCAATTTAACAAGTGATCAAATCGGTTTAATGGAAATACTGTACAGTTTAGTAAACCATACTCCACAGCATCAGTTGTTTAAATGAATGTACTCATTGTGGCACGTCAGCCAAAACCTGATCTTTACTTACTCTTTAAATAGTTAAATCTTTTCATGGATTTTTAGAACACAAATGATAACCTCTGAAAACAAACAAGCAATGTTCTTCAACCTTGGGGTCGTGATCCCATGTGGGGTCGCCTGAAATGTCTAGTATTTGATAGAAAAAAATTACTGATTCAAATTGTCATTATTCATTTTATTTATTATTGTTCTTTTTCAAATTAAAATGCCACACACATTCTCAAACAGTTGTATTTTATACTTTCATTTGCACAAATATAGATTTAGTTAAAAAAAAAAATGAAGTATAAAAATATCTAAGCAAGCGCATTTTGTCACTCTGCGCACAATCCTAGCTTTACTCTGTAAAACAAACATGATCAAAAACTAATTCTAGAGGAAAAATGTCTCTGGAGTCGCCAGAAATTAGTGATGTAAAAATGGGGTCACCACCTGAAAAAGCACTGTGTGGCCTTTTAAAAAAAATATTATTAATATTTTTGCATGTACAGTATATGTAATATATTTTCATAATCATTCAACTCGCTCTTGACTACGTTTTATGCATGTTTTTACATTTCTGGCTCGAGGCAGAAAGAAAAACCTGTTTCATATTAAAGATGTTACAAAAGGATGAACGCCCAAATATCCAACATGTGCTGCAGGAACCTCTTCCATCATTTTTAGTATTTTTCAGTGTGTGTGTGTTGGATGGGGGGGGTCATGTTTACAGACATCTGACTTTTGACCTTCTTGTCTTCAAACATACGAGAACATTTCCCACAGAGTCCTGGCGTCACCCACCACATGGCCTCCCACCTCTGCAATGGAGTGCACTGCACTGGTGGACATGGGAAATGTAGAGAAGGATGATTTATTAACCTTTGTGCCTTGTCTCAAAGATGCGGAAGAGGATTAGGGACAATTTTGAAGGATGAAAATCATTTTGGGAAAATCAAATGTCGGGAACAAAGCCCAAATGTTGAGATTAAAGTGGAAATCTTCAAAAATAAACTCAAAATACAAAATTGTAGTATAAGTAGAAGGTTTGCTATTAAAGCCAAATCGAGTGAAACGGACCGGTACAGCCAAAAACACAGCAATATTTCACTATTAACTCTCGAAATTTGGGATTTGCTTGTGTGTGTGCTGTTTGTAAACCTGCTGCATATCTCCAAAATGGCGACTTCCGGGTTGATGAGGCGGTTGATGGCGTGGCGTGAAAACCCTCTATTCTTGAAATTTCATCTTTTTTCTCGACATTTCGACTCTATTCTCCATTTGTCCAAAATGATTTTATCCATCAAAATTGGCCCTAAACTTCTCTGGGATGGTCAAAGAAAACTCCAGCTCTATATGAACAAATTTTAATAATCGCCACAAGACAGGAATGAACTTTACTTGCTACAAACACCTGAAGCAAATAATGTCCAAAGATGATGTAAGTCCATCCAATGCTTTGGAGCACATGGACACGTAGCAGTGGCAGATCTCCTGAGGGGGTACATCATGGAGATCCCCAATATAAAAGAACATGAAGTAATGCCCTGGATTAAACTCAAGTGGGGAAACAAGCTTAATCCCCCCAAAGTCACAAAAAGTCCTCATGAAATGTCAATTTGCAGAATGAAAACCTGCGTGTACAATGTTTAAATGACTCATTTCTAAACACCTGCTTTCTCAGATCAAACCTCCAAAAAGCTGCTGAAACGAGGTGAAATCTCACAGTTTCCGAACTTAATCTTTTGTGAGTTTCAAATAATCCAAAGCCGTATTTCAAAATATGAAGCTGCATATCCATCTGGAGACAATATGTGGAGTAAAAATATGTGAGGCTCACAACAGGAGGTAGAACAATATGAAAACTGAGATGAAGTGTGGTGGACAAACGTCTTTTAAATCTTTTTCCACAATAACACATCACAACAAGATTTCCCCCATATGGACTTTCAGGGACTTTATGAACAAAATATTACATTTGTATCTTTTTTTTAATCTCTGAAATCTTTTTTTTTTTTTTTTTTTTTTAATACATCAGCAGTGTTGGTCTGAACCAGTAGGCGGCAGCATTTTACTTAAATCGCTAGCATAGAAGTCCCAAAGTCTAACTGCTCTCATATGGAGGTAGATCTGTCTTTATTTTTCAATTAAAAAAGAATTGAACACAAATCTACCTCCATACTCTTAGATCACACTTCACTTGAAGGCAAACATCATGTATTTAATAATTTGTCGTGTTGGTGATAAATAAGTTCCTAAACAAGTTTATCTATCTCATGATTAAATACAAGTGTATTGATATAAATGTACTTTACCAGCATCGATTATAAAACCTCATTATCCTAACAGATATTTGATTTGGTCATAAATTTAGAATACATTGTATCAAAATGTTTGACTATAAACGATAATGTAAATTCATATTTGGATGAAGAATTTCTCAAAAACTGAATATTTTTTACATTTTGAATTTTGCTCTCATGCAAACAATTGGAGTCAATGCAAAAATGGCATTTTTTAACATCCGTTTTTCTCTTATGGAGCCAATACATAATTGTTAAAAAAACACAAATGACCAACATCTCCATGCTGCACATGCACCATGATGCAATATGTGTGTTTTGGAAATTGTTTGTCTTAATAACTCATTTTTTGCATGCATTTGAAATCTTCTTTCTGTTCTGCACACATGTGACTGGCTTAGTGAATTAGTGAAGCTGCAGGTGACATTTTCATGTGCTGACTAACTTAGTGAGATAAAGCATCATTCCTTGTGCCATAAATGGTGAGTTAGCCTGCATTAATTTAATTTATTTATCTGTTTGAATAATATCCAGGAAGTTTATTATTAATTGTGCCATAGTATCTAGTCATCTTAAAGATGTAAATCATTGTTTCAACCAGAAATAAAAATGGGTTAAAACTTAATGACCAAAAATGGTGGAAAAGGCAGTGAAATGGGATTTTAAAAACTACAGAAATGGGTTAAAGTTGCAAATTAGAGTGGACAAAAATGGACAAAAGGGTTCAAGGTGTCAATATTGGACCATTTAGTTTAAACTGGCAAATAATGGACATGAAAAATTGTGAATGTGGTTAAATTGGCCAAAATAAACATGAAATATGGTGAAAAGAGGTTAAAAGTGACAATAATGGGTCAGCATATGCGACATTAGGTGGGAAAAGTGGTGGAAAGGGTTTTTAAGTGCCAAAAATGTCTTGAAAGTGAAAAGAAATGTGCAGAAAATACATTAAATTTTGATGAAGAGTGGAAGAAGTGTGATTAATGAATTAAAAGTGCATTAAAAGGAGCAAAATAATGGCAAGAAAAAGTGATGAAAATAGGTTAAAATATGGCACATTTTGTGTAGTTGCAGAAAAAATTTAAATTGTACACAAATATTTTTAGTTTCTCAAAGGCATTTGGTGACACCCTCCCAGTGTCTCTCGACTCCAAATGGGGTCCCAACCCCAAGGTTGAGAAACCCCTGAACTATACTACACTACAGTCTATTGTTTGTGTATTGTTTGACAGGAAATGAAAGTTGTAACAATTACAGTAGATCAGAGGACAGAGTAAGTCATCCAAAAATGTAATAAAACTCCATAAAAACCCAAGTCTGCATGCAGCCCTTTGCCTGGTTTTATGTGTTAAGTTCATGTACAAAATGACAGAAAATACACAAAACAAAAGCAAGAATATATATTAAAAAAAATGCAGGAACATACAGTAAAAGACAAGAAAAACACAGAAAATACTACAAAAACACACAAAACTACTACAAAAATAAACAAATTGTCAGCAGTAATACACAAAATCACACCAAATAACATAAAAAACGACTGACTCAAAACATTTTTACAAAATTACAGAAAATGACAAAAAAGTACACAAAAAGACAACAAAAACAGAAAAAATTACTCTGCTAACCCACAGTACTAATAAACAAGCAAAACGACAACAGAATTACACAAAAATTACTCAAAAAACAAAAATAAAATAAAATGACAACACCAATAAATATGACTCTAAAAACATATCTTACAGGACAAATACACAACTGCTGAAATGCACAAAAAGCACACAAAATCTCTAAAAAAGCATGTCCTGTGTTAGTGCTCAGATTATTTTAAATGCTGACATAATGATGTGGCCCTTCTATCAAACAAACCCATTTTTGTGGTCCCCGCTGTGATAGTTGTCCACCTCTGCTCTACAGACAATAAACCACAGTTGATGCTTGTCTGTCGGCCAGTTAACCAGGAAAAGTATTCCAAGAGAGCGACCACCTGTTTTCAGTGCTAACCAGTAAATACAATTATGCACACAAAGCCACCTTTCTCTTTCTTATTGTGAGAACAAACACTTATCAGAGTCGGAAAGAGAAGTCCTTTTATCCTGGTGCCTGATGGCTTTGATGTGAGCATGAGGTCTGCAGCTGATTTGAATCCCGTGGGTGATAAAATAGGGCACCAGCCTAGAATGTGTTGCTAAGAGTTGTTGGAGCCACAGACTCTGATCATCTGTGTTTGAAAAGCCTGAAACTCACACAAATATCTTTGTTTTATACTAAATGGCTGAATGTCAGACTAAAAACCTTCTGGAGGGAAATTAAGCTTTGATATTTGAATTTCGCTGTGTTTACTGTCAAAGAAGTTTCCCTCAACACACACGACACACACACACACACACGTTTGTTCTTTCCCCAAATAGATAAATAGTTTAACGGGGAGTAACCATAGTTTAAATCTAATCTTCCCACAGTAGCTTCTCCTCTCCCTGCAGTAGCCCTAACGTCTTTCCTGAGTAAAGGAACACAATATTGAATTTCAACTTTTATTTTGCTCAAGGGCTTAACATTTGATCTATTTAGGCTCATATTAGCTGCAGCTAAAGATACTGAATAGAATACCACTGCAGATGGAACCTGCTGCCACAGGAAAGCAAACAGATATTATGGCCAACCAGTGTTAGTGTTGCTGAGTAAAAAAATACTCATGCAAACCATTAGCAAATCAGGCCCATAGACTGTTGTGATGGGCTGCAACCAGTGACAACGTCATCTTTGCAGATAATACTTGTCATTTTCTTTTCTACTTGATGGGTTGATGATTGAAGGCTAAGGACAGGACACTGACCACTACAGCACGCAGCACACGGAGCGGACAAAGGGGCAAAGTTGTGCATGCTAAAATAAAAACAGCCACTTTTTGCTACATTTAGCAACAATCTATGTTTAAAGAAACTTATGTGAATTTTTTTTTGTTACTTTTGTCCAGATATACAGAAATATTTGTGAAATTTGTGATATTTTTTTTCTCTAAATTTTTGTAAATGTAAAACATCTAAATCTAAATGTTAAATATTAAAGCTAAATTTAAATGCTGAATGTTAAATATCTAATTCAAAAATATGAAATAGTAAATCTAAATGCTAAATTTTAAATCTAAATGTTAAATCTAAATGTTAAATGTGAAATATCTAAATCCAAATCTAAATGTTAAATGTTAAATATTAAAGCTAAATCTAAATGTTAAATATCTAAATGTTAAATATCTAAATGTTAAATATCTAAATGTTAAATATCTAAATGTTAAATATCTAAATGTTAAATCTAAATGTCACAGCTGAACCTAAATATTTAGCTAATATGCAAAGTAATTGTTTGGATTTACATTTAACATTTAGGTTTAGATTGAACATTTAGCATTTAGATTTAACATTTAGATTAAACATTTAGCATTTAGATTGAACATTTAGATTAAACATTCACAAAGTTTTACAAGAAAAAAAAATCACAGATTTCACAAACATTGCTGTAAATCTGGTCTAATAAGAAACAAATTCACATGTGGTGTTTTGTTAAATGTTTATTTTAGCATGCGCAACTTTACAAATGTCGCCCCAAACCAGGAGCTGTTAATGAAAATGAAAGATCTAAACTTTGATCAAATATTGATCAAACTCAGCACCTGCAGTAAGAACTAATCGCTATTTGTTGCCCAGGTGACTAAATTATATACGTTTTCCCATCATGCAACATTGTATTATGTTGGTTTTCTGGCCACTTTGCTCTGCTTCTGTGATGTTCTCTGTGCCTGAATAATTCAATATTGCTCAGTGTCTGCTCCTGTTGTGCTGAATGCTTAAGAGCCAGTGAAGGATAACGCTCAATGCATGGGGACAGGCCTTGTTTTTTTACGCTCTCGGCCAAGCGTGCGTCTTATGTAATGTGGGGGGGGGGGGATGTTGAATGTTGGATGGTCAGAGTGAAACATCCGCTGCTTTAAAGCTCACGTCACATCTTCTAGTCTCCTCATGCTATGGCTCCTCTAATGCTTGACTGTTGGTTGTGCTCACTATCACTTTGCCATGCATCATTCTTTGTCACTTTGTCATCGTTCTGAATCTGTCGGATGTATCTGCATTCAGTGCTTCATCCTTTCACATCCATCCCTGCCCCCACACACCCTCCTTGGTCATCTTTAACAGCCCTAGAGCACACACACGCACACACACACACACACGCACACGCACACATGCACACATGCACACATGCACACACACACGCACACACGCACACACGCACACTTACTTTACCATTCACAACTCGCAAGGAAACACTTTATTTTGACATTCATAAACTCATCATAAAATATTCATGCACAAACATTGTACCAGGGAACATATGTGTGTTCTTCTAAACGCAGCAGGAGTTTATCTAAAAGAAGAATGCATGCTCATTAGAAATAGTAAAAACAAGCCAGTTAATGACATGAGGGGAGGAGTGGGGGCTCTGGGTTGTTCTGCACATGTTCAGTTCACGTCCCAAACTGTATAAATGACTATAAATGTAATAAAGTGAATGAAATCATCATTGTTTGAACCAAAATTACAGAAAAAAGTTTATTGCATAAACCCATTGAACACTCTGCTAAATAGTGATGGAGCTAATCACGAAACGAAGCACACCGGGGTGCAAAACAGGAGGGAGCTTTATCACTCAGTGGGAGTGACGAGTCAAGCAGGAAACCCTGGGAACACAAAAAACAACAGTTAACAAAACACATGAACCAGAAACCTAAATACTACACAGAACTAAAGCAGCAGCACGAAGGCATGAAATGAATCATAAATCATCACTATAGCCTAGATATACAGGGTATATCGGAGGCTTATGTACAGTATATAGTTTAGTGCAGTGGTTCTCTAACTTTTTTGGCTATAGTTCCCCCTTTCTCTTATTTCTGAATCCAAGAACCCTTTGTCCCCCCCTTTGACAACAACATTTTGCTCAGAATAGTGTGAAAAACCAACTATAGAGCATAATAATGGAACGATGAATGATAACACACATTGTAAAGAATGTAATTTTGTAGATTAGTGGAATGAAACAGTTATTAATGCCTCCTGAATAGATTTATTTCTATAGTTTTATCATTTCCTGGGATCTCCTGCCTGTTTTTCAGTTCATGTTCTAATCAGGATCATTTTCAACATTATTATGATTATAATTTTTAACGATAAAGAAACATTATAAAACCCCATATAATTAATGCTTTCATTTGTTAATTTTTACACTCTCTCTTTCAAGTACCCGCTGTAGTGCCTTTGCGTACCCCCATTTGAGAAACACTGGTTTAGTGTATATAGTATTACATTTTATAGTTTTTTCTATTTATTTAAATTTCATTATTATTTTTACACATTGATATAAATACTGTTTCCCAGTTGTTTGCATAATCACACCTCGTGTTATCTGAGTGACATCATCCCACATTTAGGTTAGCATTATCAACAAATAAGCAAATGCTTGGTTTGCTTATTTGTTTAGGTTTCATTCAGATGATTTTGTAGTTTAATACTGTACATGTATTGTTGTTCTTCTGTAATCCTAAAAGCAGAATGAAACTAAACGTTTTATCTCTTTCTATCTTGGTAATGCAATTAAACTAATTAATATGTTGGAAAAGTTTGGCAAAGATTATAATTTACTGCATTTAAAAAAAAAAAAATGCATGTATATAACGTGTTTGAATATGAAAACAAGGAATCTGACTTTTTGCTAAATACATGAGTTATAAAGACGAAAAAAGTTTATGGACAATTAATTGAATTAGAGGAGAGAAATATTTGTTAAGAAATTCATCGATAAAGCAAGCCCCGCCCACAAAGTGCAGACTGGGTGTGGGACAATGCATACTTTGATCTTTGCCATCATCATCACCAGAGAAACTTTCTGATACAGTGTTTGTTTGACTGCGAGAGGTTCACAATGGATCAATACAATGCTAGACGTTAATATTTAACTACGTATTGACTGAAAACCCTTGACATTCCCGAGGTTTGGATCGACCCATTCACTGTCAGTCAGAACAGTAAACACAGTCTCTATTACACGACACACAAAACATTCATTATTCCCTCCATGTAAGTCAGCCCTCTCTGTTACTGCTCACTGATGTATGTTTGAGTCACAGATCATTTTATTAGCAGATAAAACATAATGTAGGCTCATAGATTAATAAATCATAAAGAAAAAATGTTCAAAAAAGGATGAAAAATGATTGAAATTGATGCTCGAAACTTGGTTGTTTTAATCTCACACTCGGTTTATTTACATTTTTGGAAAAGATTTGTTCATTGCATTGTGGGATGTGGAGTCCTGCAGACAGATGCACAGAAGTGTTTTTACTTTATTCTTCTCGGGAATTCTTGTGTTTGCCCCCAAAAACTCTGCTAAAATGACCTCCCAACACATTTCTGATATTCACGTGGACTGAAAATTGCGGCAAAACAATAGCAAATGTTCATTTAGATCCAAATTCGGCCATAATTCAATGTCTTGTGGCGTGAGATGTGCCAAGACTCAGAATCACTGTCCTCCATGGCTGGTGAATTAATACAATTTCAACCTTTTACTTCTGTTTTTGTTTTTTTTTTTAGCAAATTATCTTTGATTTATTGATCTATGACTTTCTATGACTATGTATGTCTGATAAAACAAATATGGCCTCAAGCAGAAGAGCTTTGAATCAAGAGATTTGTTTAAAACTCTTTGTAATCAGAAATGATTTCAATCCAAATTGAAGTGGTTGATAAAAATGATTTTACACTTATTTTGGCAATGGCTATCCGTACAGTTGCCGTATCAATAAACCGACATTCTATCCATACTCAGTGCCACTATTTGACCAGTTTAGCTCACGTTACTAAGACTAAACCTTACCCTAACCCTAACCCTAAACCTAAGACAGGAACTCGTACTTCGGTAACTGTACCAATAGCACCTGGGGTTGTCCGTACGGCAACCGTACAAATAGACACTTTTATTTATTTTACACTAGCGTCAGTTTGCAGTTTAAAAAACAAAACTTTTTCAAATGCAGGATTTGTTGTGATGTCACGTGTTTTTTGTTTTCTAGGCCATATTGGATGACAAACATAACTATCGTTGGGAGGGGTTTATGGGATATTTCACGACTTATGCTATGTTCGAATTGTCATACTAATATACAACTCATATCAGTCTAACGTCAAAACGAGTATGTAATGTGTTCACAATAGATAGTATTAAAAGATTGAGTACACGAGAAACACCTGGATGTACAGTATACTATATGGGGACATTTTTTAAGTATGCACAGTGAGCACACCAGTCATACTCAACCGTCCCATGATGCATTGCAAGCGGATCATAAAGTCGTCTTCAAGCTAAAAGTCAAACATCTCCTTTTAAAAACAAAAGCATCTCTTTTTGTCTTCCTTGTTTTTTTTTGTTTTTAACCCTTTCGTAAATAGGGCTCAAGTTTTAGTCAGTAGCACAATGGATGGTCTCTGAAAATGTTCGAAATTTCGGCATTAAACGGGTATAAGTGAGTTTTGTGGATCAAATGACCACATGTTGATATTCTACTGGGTCACTTTCTCACTTAAAATGTTTTCATAACTTTCAAAGGTGGAAAATCATCAGAGATATTTAACCTCAGTGTGATTCAGGTTTTTGTTGTTGTAGGTTCCAAATGCATCTTGGGAAACTTGGCTGTGGTCAAGTCCTGCTCTTTCTGTGCAGTTTGCATGTTTTCCCCAAGCATCAATGGATCCAGTGTAGTAGGTTGATTTTTATTTTCTGATCGAACGTCCTCTTTCTCTCATACTGTTAATGCTTATTTCTATAGAGATGTATTCTCCCAGAATGTGAGCTCCATTATTTATGTCCCAATAAAAATCAGCATCAATGCATAAAACCAGAGGCCGTAGAAAAGCATTGAACCTTAGCCTTTTGAAGCCAACAGGGGTCCAATCCATTATTCATTGACGCTGTGGCCCTCCCAGCTGAAGCCTGTGATGTATGGACTGGATGTAGCTGTGGAGTTGATGGAGGGTCTTCATGTAGGAAACTGTGCGCACTGTGCACCTCGCCATTAACACACCGTGCATGTGTGTGATGTTCAGCAGCCTGCAGCCACTTCTCCCTGCTGAGAATGTCATGTGACACACAACATGCAGAATGGCCTCTCACACACACACACACACACACACACACTGCATCCACATGGAGAGAAACGATACATACATCAGCATCTACTGCACGTTACGGATTGGTTGATTAAGATGATCAGAGGTAAATGTGGGCTAGTTTCAGACTATAGCTTCTTTTCATATGAGAATCAGAGGAACAGCTGAGTTCTCATCGCTGAGATGTAATGGAATGGAAATCTGTCTTTTCATCCACTGCTATCCAGGCCAATGCCCTCACAGACAGTGTAGAGTGCAGGAAAGAGGAGAAGTGAACTGGAAATGTCACTTAGTGTCAACAGATAGATACTGTACCTTTCAAAGGATCAACTCTGTATTCTAGATCAGGGGTTCTCAACCTTGGGGTCAGACACTGGGAGGGCGTCGCTAGATGCCTTCAAGAAACTAAGAGTATTTTTTGAACAATGTGAGTAAATTTTTGCTTATTTTTACCCTTTTTCTGCAACTACACCAAACGTTACTTTTTCTTGCCATGTTTTTGCACTTTCAAAACATTTTTGGCACTTATAAACCCTTTCCACTACTTTTCCCACATATGTTGACTCATTATTGTCACTTCTAACCTCTTTTCATCTCATTTCATGCTTATTTTTTGCCTATTTAACCACATTTACGGTTTGTTATGCCCATTTTTTGCCAGTTTGAACTAATTGTTCCTTTTTCTGTCACGTTTAGGCAAATATTGACACTTTGAACCCTTTTTACCACTTTTTCTGTCTGTTTTTGGACTCTAATTACCAACTTTTCACCACCTTTTCCACTATTTTTGGTCACTTTTAACCCATTTTATTTCTGATTAAAACAAGGATTTACATCTTGCAAATGACTATGTACTGTGGCGCAAATAATACTAAACTTTGTGGATAACAGTGGATATTATTCAGATGGATAAATAAATGTGATTATCACAGATTCATAAAACAATGAACCATCATCGCTTTCATGTATTAACAAAAAGAAAGTATCACAAATGTATACAAGTTTAGTAAAAGTGTGTATAGTGGTACCACCGAGCAGAAAAAGTATCTAATTATCAATAAATAAATGGCATGTTTTCATTTTCCCAGGACTCTTTTTTACATTTTGAATTCCTTTTAAGAATTTGGTTTCGAAACGATTTTATAGCAAGCATTTCATTTAAAACCTATAACTTACACTTAAAAAAAAAGTTTTAAGGTATCATTGTGAATTTAGTCAATTTAATTACGGTTTTACAAGAGTTAAAGTATTAATTCAAAAGGACTGAAAACAAAAGAATAAAATGCTGGTTTCATATGAATTAAAGTATTATTAATTATAGTATTATTATATTAATTACTGACGCCTTTGTAGTGTCAGATATTACAGAACACATTCAACAGTCTATAGAGTGCAGACAGGATATGGAGCTGAAACTGAACCCCAGTGCAATAAAAGCTTAGTTAGCTAAAGTGTATACACACACACGCACACACACGCACACACACACGCACACACGCACCCACACACGCACTCATTTATACATGTTCACATACTTAAGATGAACAATTATATGCTGTTTAAAAAAAATAAATAAATAAATAAATATATATATATATATATATATATATATATATATATATATATATATATATATATATATATATATATATATATATATATATATATATATTTTTTTTTTAGAATGTCAGGATGACATGGTTTGGTTTTAATTTTATATTGGCATGAATTATCAGTCTCTGTTTTTGCATTTTATTTGTTAAGTGGCACATTTTGCACTTCGAGTCATAAAAATGTATCTTATTTATTATTACTACTAGTTTGGAATTTTTTTTCAAGTTATTTTTTTTTAATAAATCCTATATGAGTTGAAAAGGTTATACCCAGAGTATTTTCCTAACTGTATTTTGGGGTATTTTTTCCCTTTCCAAAAATATCATCTTGTACCATGATTGTGACCCTGGTATGTATGTATGTATGTATGTATGTATGTATGTATGGGGTGTAGAATGTAAAAATTCAGTCACTGTTTCATAGATGACATATATTTAACATTAACTAATTTTTTTTTTTTAATTTGCAACAGGAATTCATGAAAAATTTGAATGAATGAATTTGTCTCAAACGAAAGAAACATGAGCTAAATATTCAAAATATGTTGGCTATTTTTACATTCAACACCTCAGAGGTATGTTATATTGTCTTGTGAACTCTGTACCTCTAGTGAACATTAATGAGTCATTGTGTCTATATGTGTGGCTTTTTTTTGTTTTGTTTTTTAAACTAAATATGTATTGTTCTTCAACCATGCAGGCATATCTTGAGCAGTATTAACATGGGGTTTACTCTGTAGAGGTCTGACTAATCCTCAGCACAGCCTTGTTTCTACACTGATCCACCTCCTGCTGAGTGTTTCCATTATTTATCCATCCACACACTGGGCTGGAGGCAGATCCAGGGGATTTAACCCAGTGATCGCTGTAATCCTGTGGATGGACTGGGCTGGGTGGGGTGACAGAGGAGGAGGATGATGATGATGATGATGATGATGGGTGGAGTTCCTTCCTCTGGCACCTGGTGGAGCAGCGGCTGCGCATGCGCCACATCCAGGGCGCACCGCAAATTGGATGAACTTGTTACGTTACCTGTTTAAAGGCGCAGTGAGGAGGAAGAGGAGGAATGAGATCAACCTGTGCAGTGAGGAAACAGGTGAGTGTAGGAGGTTAAAGAGTCCAGTTTAAAGGTGTTTGGATGTGGAGCGCGAGCGCGGATTAGATCCATTGAGAGGAATCAGAGCGCGCGCTGTTAAAGATGCGGAAACAACAACAACAACAACAAGAGACGAACCAACGGGACGGACTCTGATCCATCTGGGAATATTATGTTTCTGCTCAGGAGAAGGATTAAAGTCCTCCAAGTAGTTGGACTGAGACACCATGAAGTTCCTCAGTGTGCTTTGACTGAGTGGGATTAGATATGATCCTGATCCTGATCCAACATGTCTAAAGTCATCCAGAAGAAGAACCACTGGATCACCAAAGTCAAGGAGTGCGTCGTGGTCCGGGACGCGTTTGGGGAGCTGAACTTGGAGCTGCGCGGCGGAGCGGAGAACGGAGAGTTCCCCTTCATAGGACCAGTCCGAGAGGATGCTGTGGTGGACCAGGACCAGGACCGGACTGTGTCCGAGGGAGAGCTGCTGCTGGAGGTGCAGGGACTGGCCGTGTCTGGATTACCGCTTTATGACATTTATATGGTGATCGAGTGCTGCAAAGGACCCGTCAGGTTGAAAACTGTGCGTCAAGGTAGGAAAAATATACACAAAAGTTGGTAATACGTGTTTGTAGAAGAGTATGAGCTAGGTCTGTAGAGCTGGGCGATATATCGAGGTTCCGGGTGCTGATTGGAAAGTTGCGCATGCTAAAATAAACAGCACCTTTTCGCAAGTTTTAGAAACAAATCACATTTATAAATCGTGATTTTTTTTTTTTAATTTTTACATTTGATCAGATTTACAGTAATATTTGTTAAATTTGTGATATTTTTGTCTCAGGGCGATTTTACGTTACACTCGCAATGCATCATGGGGCGGTTGAGTATGACTAAAAAAATGTGACGATGTACAATACATCTGGGTATTTTTCGCATACTCATTCTTTCCATACTATCTAATGTGAACGCACTGCATACTCATTTTGACATCAGAGTTAGCATGAGTAGTATGCTAGCATGAGTAGTACGCTAGTGTGAGTAGTACGCTAGTGTGAGTAGTACGTTAGCGTGAGTAGTACGTTAGCGTGAGTAGTACGTTAGTGTGAGTAGTACGCCAGTGTGAGTAGCGTGAGTTGTACGTTAGTGTGAGTAGTACGCTGGTGTGAGTAGTATGTTAGCGTGAGTAGTACGTTAGTGTGAGTAGTACGCTAGTGTGAGTAGCGTGAGTTGTACGTTAGTGTGAGTAGTACGCTAGTGTGAGTAGTACGCTAGTGTGAGTAGTACGCTAGTATGAGTAGCGTGAGTAGTACGTTAGTGTGAGTAGCACCCTAGTGTAAGTCGTAGATTAGCGTGAGTTGTACGTTAGTGTGAGTAGTACGCTAGTGTGAGTAGTATGTTAGCGTGAGTAGTATGTTAGCGTGAGTAGTACGTTAGTGTGAGTAGTACCCTAGTGTAAGTCGTACATTAGCGTGAGTTGTACGTTAGTGTGAGTAGTACGCTAGTGTGAGTAGTACCCTAGTGTGAGTCGTGCATTAGCGTGAGTGGTAAGCTAGTGTGAATATTACATTAGCGTGAGTAGTACGCTAGTGTGAGTAGCGTGAGTAGTACGTTAGCGTGAGTAGTACGTTAGTGCGAGTAGTACCCTAGTGTAAGTCGTACATTAGCGTGAGTTGTACATTAGTGTGAGTAGTACGCTAGTGTGAGTAGTACGCTAGTGTGAGTAGTACGCTAGTGTGAGTAGTACCCTAGTGTGAGTCGTGCATTAGCGTGAGTAGTAAGCTAGTGTGAATATTACATTAGCGTGAGTAGTACGCTAGTGTGAGTAGTACGCTAGTGTGAGTAGTACCCTAGTGTAAGTCGTACATTAGCGTGAGTTGTACGTTAGTGTGAGTAGTACGCTAGTGTGAATATTACATTAGTGTGAGTAGTACGCTAGTGTGAGTAGTACCCTAGTGTGAGTAGTACACTAGTGTGAGTAGTACGCTAGTGTGAGTAGTACCCTAGTGTGAGTAGTACGCTAGTGTGAGTAGTACGTTAGCATGAGTAGCACGTAGGACATTTTGAACACAGCCTTGGTATTGACTGGTATCCTCCTACTTCTTAACAAGGCTGATGTTGTGTTTTTGTAAAGTGAGCGTGCAGAGGGAGAAACCACTTTGTGAAACAAAACGGGGGTTATTTTTGGAAGTGCACATGTGTTGGATGAGCTTGACCCAAAGCTCACGGTCGGCTAAAGCTGCATCTGTCTTAAACACAGCCAAAAGGAGTTCAGTCCTATGTGTGAACTAACTGTGCTTTGTTTCATTTTTCTATTTTTTGAAGGTAATAACTGAGGGCTGTATTTGAATGTGAATGCCCACATGTGTGTAGTTCATCTCAGGTGTTTCTCCTTCCACACTAGTTCACATTAACTCACACGTACACAGCGTATGATGAAGTTTGCAGAGTCCCCTCCTCTGGGAAATCATTACCTCTGTTATATAATGTTGGCTTAGTGTGATGGTAGCTTCTTTCACTTTGTTATGTTTGTCCATTAGTGGCAACAATAAGAACGATTCGTTGTCAAACCTGCAGTATTTGCTAAACACACCTTTGTTGGACAGTGAAAGAAACATTATTTCTAACTCATGTCCAGATGTGTAAAGAGTACTGATTCATCCTACTGTTACTTGATTGAATTTGTACTCAAGTACAAGTAAGTCGTACATAAAGTACTCAAGTACAAGTAAAAAGTAGTACTAGTTACTTTCACACCCAATGTTTATTGTTGGTAATAAATCTTGCCATGGTTCCCTTACATACAGTAAACCTCTCATGTATAAACTTAAAAAGGAAGAGATTAAAACTTGTACAATTAGAACTTCATTTATTTTCCACCAAAGCATAACATAATCATTATTATTTTCTAAATAAAATAACACAAATGAATAAAAAATAAAAAATGATCATGCTCTAAGTATAGCTACATTTATGAACTCTAAAACTGAGAAAATAACAGGCATTCAATGCTGTTTTGACGCCGTACATTAAGTTTAATCTGGTTTGTCAGCTATGATGTGATACATTTGGTTGTTGTCTGGCAATTTTTATGTTTGTATCTGATTTTGTGGGTTTTTGTTGTGGTTTTTGTATATTTTATTTTTTAGTGTCATTTTTTTGTTGCTATGTATATTTTTCTCTCATTATGTGTATTTTTCTTGTGCTTTTGTGTGTTGTGTGTCATTTTGGGTCATTTTGGGTATTTCTGTTGACATATTAGGTTTCCGGAGTTATTTTGTCCTTTTTTTTATGTCATTTGTACATGTTTCTGTTTTTTTTTTTGTGTATTTTTGAAGTCTTCCTGTTTGTTTTTAGGAGTAATGTGTGCATTTCTGTTGTCCTTTAGTGTATTTTTCCTGTTTTGTGTACCTTTCTCTTGTTGTGCTTTATTTCTGCTGTTGTTTTTGCATATTTTTCCATCCTTTTGTGTTCTTTTAGAGTCATTTTGTGTGTTTACTTTTGGAGGACTGAGGGAAGCATGTCGCCAGTCACCAGTTACTTTCATTTTCTGTAGTTTCACAATGTCTGTTGATCATTTTAAAACAAAAGATAATAATTTACTCAGTAACGGTTCAGTGTAAAAATGTAGTAACAAATTACTTCTTTTTTAAAAATTACCTAAGTAAAAGTAAAATAACTGATTTAGAAATATACCGTACTCTAATAAGTACAAGTACCCATAAAAGCAACTCAATTACAGCAACGTGAATACTTGTAATCCGTTACTTTCTCCTCTGCTCATGTATAACTTGCAAAACTTTGATTGTAAACATGCCTTTTATTTCTCTACTGAGTCAACAGATTTTCCTGGTCTCTAATTAAAGTGGAGGGATATTCCCTGTGTGTCACTGGAGCTCACAAACCCTCCATTGTGCCGTCTGTTGGGCAGTCGGGCAGAACTGGAGGAGAGCGATCCAAGCTGTCCCAGTCCAGTGACAGGCTGCTGAGATGGATCGTATCGCAAACTCATTTTTTCCCCTCTTCAATAAAGCCGTGGGTTAGGTTACGCGAGGCCGCATTACCTCCGTACTGTAACACTATCACAGTGTCGCCGTGTGCACTGCCCACAGGTGTGTTCATCATTGTGAGGAATGCAGGAAGAAAGAGAAAATTCAGAGCGTTCCTGTGGAGAAGGTGGAACATTACGCTCTTTGTGACCGTCCCTCTGAGTTTGGGGTGTGTGTGAAAGTTTAAACAAGGTTGGGGGTCATTCTGTGTCATTTCACAAATGGCCCACGCACTTTGGACTCCAAAAATTAGGATATCAATTGTTCCTCAATAATTCAATAGGCATACTGTACATTTTTAGTTTGATCGAATGAATACTTTTAGAGATATGGACAATTATTTTCCTTCCCTTTTCATCTTCCAATATCTCAGGAACTACATCACATAACTAACTGAAATTTTATACACTAATACAGCTCCACCTACTCTCTTAGAATATACAGAAATGTCTGCTATACATTCTATCTGGTGGACATGCCAGCCCCTCAAAATTAGAATAAATTTTGTCGGGTTTTGGGGCTGGAACATGTTTGGGCCTTCAGTAAACCACTTTAAATATGCCTCAGCTCCCTGTGATTTGATCAGCTTTGAGTTATGAACATAGACTGTTCACATCACTAATGATTAGTCACATATATGCATTGGTCTTTGGGGTGACAGTCTCTTGAATTCAGAAAAAAACATTTTTTTAAACTTTTTTCAGTGGCCTGTAACTGCATGTGGGAATGTAAGAAAAAAAATCTCTATTTTAATTCATAGTATAAAGATTAACTCTTTATTGGGATATGAAACATTTTTTCTTCATGCAACTTTAAAATGTTTATTTTTTTAATTTCACCACTTGCGAATATTGAAAATCCTTGACATGAGGCCATTGCAGTTTGCCTCTGTGTCTTATAATCATTTGTTCATTAGTTTTTCATGTGAACCGTAACATGTAGTGTGGTATTTTGAACAGGATTACAGGTGGAATTGCACATATTTGTCACACTTTAAAGTTTATAGACATTCAATCATCTGTTTTCTTGTGAAAAATAGTGTGAAAATGTGTGATTTTGTCTCAAAACATGCAGGCGAGGCATTCGAGTATCATGTTCTACAACTTTAAATTGAGAGCGATCAGATTGCTTTTTTCATTTCACATCGCGCTAAATTCTTTTTTTTTTCTGTGATCACAGGAAATCAGAGGCCCTACATAAGCTTCTATTTGAATGATTCTTGATTTGACTCTAACAACTGCACATAACCTCTGCCTTGCATTCCTCGTGAAATTCTTAATATGATGTAGTGTAAATATATTGGAATACGTTTCAGACGTTAAAAAACTTCAAAAAGTGCCGTTAGATGCTTCCAGCAACTCCAAGCATTCATTGTGCATTATCCTACCTTTAATCTTAATATTTTGTTATCTGATGTGTGGCTTTTATTCATAGTTTATGTAAAATGCTGATGAATTAGCAGCTTTAAAATGGATAATGTAGCATAATGTTGCAGCTACCCCTCCAAAAACTTCTCAGTAAATCCAAAAAATTCCAAATTTTATCTTCAATGACAAGTGTAAATAGGTTTGTTTGTGTGTTAGTTATTTGTGTGAAGGTCTGTGACGAGTGAACTAACAAAACAATTTCTTCAGAAATCAGCCTTTTGTTCCTCTAAACAGACCCGGGTCTTACAACACAAGGTGAATACATTCAGTTGATATATTGTCTTGTATTATTTGTGCTTTAATAAGCTACAATGTGTCATTTAGTAATGAATATTGGTCTAGTCTAGTGTGTGCAATAAGAAGGTAAATGTTATCTACGGCACGCTGCAGGATGATCTTTTCAGTCAGTTGCACCTTTTGAGTGGCCTTAACAAAGTAGCAACACAGTGATGATTGTGTTACAGTTTGAAACATCATTGTATTGTTTTGTATTCAGTAATCCAACACACACCTGTGTCTTCAGCACGCTAGCCTCAGGCCTCGCACTCTCCAGCCTCGTCCCTCTGTGTCACAAAGTGAGAAAAGCACAAAAGTCAACAATAGATTCTCTGAATGAGAACCACAACCACGCGTTGGATTTTCTTTTGTTCCAAAGGTGAAGAACAAACATTTTATGGCAAAGGATTAAAGTCGGGGTAAAGTACAAAGAAGAGGGATGGTCGTTATCAGCTGTCGGGTACAAAGTGTGATCTTCAGTAAAACGATTCCTGGCTATTATTGGCAGGGTTGTGTAGGTGCATTAATTACGTGTTTTATTAGAACATCAGTAGAAGTAGGACAGTTTATTTTACAATGAACTGACTTGTAACTTCAAAGAGAACAGCTGTTTTATTTCTAAGCCAGGGATGGGCAGTGTGTCACTATTTAGAATATTACTGTATCTGAGCAAGTACAGGCAAAAACAAAGGGTTCAGTAAGAGTTTTCTTGTGGTTTCTTTTTTTTTTGTTGCTATTTTATATATTTTTATATAGTTTTGTGGATTTTTGTTGTGGTTTTTGCATATTTTCAATGTTATTTTGCATGCTTTTGCTGTTGCTATGTATATATATATTTTTTTTTTATCTCATTCTATGTATTTTTGTTGTGTTTTTGTGTGTTGAGTCATTTTGTGTATTTCTGTTGATATAATTTAATGCTTTTTTGATGCCATTTGTTTATGTTTCTGTTATTTTTGTGTATTTTGTAGTCTTCCTGTTTGCTTTTTGGGAGACATTTGTGCATTTCTGTTGTTCTTTTATGTATTTTTCCTGTTTTATGTACCTTTCTGTCATTGTGCTGTATTTCAACTGTGTGTTTCTTTTTGTGTATTATCCCTGTTTTGTGTACCTTTGTGTCATTGTGCTGCTGTTGTTTTGTATATTTTTCTGTCCTTTCGTGTATGTTGATGTGATCATGAGTGGGTTGTGGCCAGGTGTGTGTCTGAGCTTTGAGGACAAAAGGCCTTTCGTCCCTTTGACTTTAACCAGCCAGAGCGATTCAGACCCGCCTGCTGGATGCCACGCATTCCTCAGACCAGGGGCCAGGAGTTCATCTAATCTAAACGCCACATTTCAGTGACCTCATTCAACAATATCATCCTTTGGAACATTTTAATACGATGATATCGTGGTCACGGAATTCACTTATTTAAGGACAGCATGGTTTAAGAATTAAGTTGAACATTTGGTAAACCATTTGAACCTTTTTGGTCGTGAGAATTTGATTGATTCCAACAATTCCCGCAGCTTGGCAGAAATTAACGCATTCTTCATTTCTTTCTGTGAAATTGCGAGTAATCACAGACTAGATAGAAGTCGTTTTGGGTGGGAGTCCTTCAACAGTACATTATTTACTTCCTAACTTCAGCCACCAGAGCATGTCAGCACACTGTTTAAGGGAGAGTAAAGGTCCCATAGGAGAGCTTTTCTTCTCTGCTTCATTGTCTATTAGGAAACAGCTGAGGGGGAACTGTCGCCCCCTGCGGTCACAGATTGTTTTTCAGGTCACGACTGTTTTTATTCTCTTTCGTTAAAGAAAATATTTTAACGTCGACATCTTTAACTTTTCCTGATTATTTAGTAGGGGTGTGCATTGCCATGAATCTGACGATACGATATGATTCGCGATTTGCAAGTCACGATACGATATAACCCAATATATCTCGATACTAAACAATACTATACAATTACAAATTTCACCTTAACAAGTACAAAATGGCATAAAATACAAACTTTAAACTTGTGAGAACAAATAAATGGTCACTTACTGTAATTCAAGTATTAATATCAAAATCAAGTGGTCACTATCAAATTACATTTTTCAAAAATGTTTAACTTTTGGTTCTACATCAGATTATGATTCTGTTATGATCTTTAATTCTTTAAAAAAAATAATAACCACATGCATCTATTGTACAAGTGTCCAGTATGTTTTATGAAAATAAAGTGAAATCAACTTCCAGCTAAAATGCATTGATTAGTGAGGTAGTTTAACAAGGTCTGATGCGGTTCACTGACCTTGTTAAACTAGGACCGGGCGTTTATGTGCTATGCATTTGTTAGCACAACAAATAGTTTTTTTTTTTGTTGTCATAAAACACAATTTAAAAAAAATTGATTTGGAGATTTTTCGGATCAATACGATAATCGCGCGGTGAAATATCGTGATATATTGTCAAATCGATTTTTTCTTACACCCTTATTATTTAGAGCATCCAAAAGCAGCAAAAATTAGAATTTTGACTGAAAAAGTTGCAAAATGATTTTAAAAAGCAGCCTGAATGTTTGACTCCAATAGGAAACAATGGGATGTTCATAGTTATAAGTTAATAAAATGAATAGGGTGCAAAATAATACATTTTGTTAGGCATAGGTCTTCTAATTAGTACATTTCAGAGGTTTTTGGCCACATTTGTAAAAACAGTGGATGATCCCTTTAACATAATGTTGTTTTAATGCTGTATGGAAAGGAGTTTAAGCATATATCAAGTTCCATATTTCCTCAGTTTGGTGCTTGTGACTCCACACAGGTCATAAAACAAGCAGGTCACGCTTAAAATAACTTATGGTTTTGGTGAAGCTGAAATCAGTTGGAATTGAAAGATGATTATAGTAGTTGTGTGTGTGTGTGTGTGTGTAGCCCACAGAGCTGTTAGCGTGCATGAGTCTGTAAGTAGAGCAGAGTCTTTGAGCGGCGACACTGCTGTCCATATGGAGCGCTGGGATGTCACAGATGGTGAGAAGCAAAGGCTAACCACGTTCGCCCACCAAATGGTTAAAGAGCTGTGAAGCTCGTGAAATGTAATGGCACAGATCGAGTGTCAGCGAGTCATTTACTGGAGATTCTAACACTGAGAACGCCACGCTATTGGAAAACCGTCATGTTTCTGGTAAGTGTGCTCACAAGTGCGTCAATACGAGAAAAACTGAGGAAATGACAAAAAATATCGTCATTCACATTTAATCTTTTATTTTCTCTCACTGGACAAAAAAATACAATATTTGAGCTTAAACTAAAACTATTTGCATGCATTGAGTGGTATTATCCGTCCTAGATCTAACTTTTTGTTTGCTAATTTATCGTCATGTTCCCGCCCTTTTACTTTGAAATGTCATATTCATAATAGTCAATATTTGTTATAGCATTATTAATCTTTCAAATCACACAAAGCACAACCATTTAGACAGATTAGTAAACTGATCCAATATCGATATCAGATATCGGTCTGATATTAGCCTGAAAACGAATATCGGATATCTGATTGAAAGTTCCGGATTTTCCGATTTTTTTTTCTTCTTTTTTAATTCATTTTGTATTATTTTATTCAATTGTAGAATACTGTAGATATTATGTTGAAGGTTAAAAAATATGTAACCAATTGGTCAGTTTTTCTCATGCCTTCTGTTGCTGACTATTGTTCTCTGTTTGGTAACATCACTTGATCAAGCCTTTTCTAACATTCCATTCTACAAAATAAGTAATTATTTTTTTATTAAAGAAAAGAGAGAGAAAATAATAATAATAATAATAATAGTAATAATAATTTAAAAAAAAAAAGTATAAATAATTCATGCTAATATCGGTATCGGCCGATACACAAGGCTGCAATATCGGTATCATATTGGAAATGAAAAAGTTGTATTGGGACATCCCTATGCATGATACTGGATTTTTGACCGATCTTTTACATCTCATTTGGTTAATAACCAATGCCGATATATTTGCAGAGATCATTTAATTTTTTTAGTTATATTAACAAACATAATTATTCTTCTGACTCTTTATCATGTTAGCCTAATGCAGACATAAGACAAAACCAACAAAACAAAAGTGATGTAACATAAGTAATCATGCCTTGTGCAAAATGAAAAAAAAACTTCAACATATGTTCTGTAAATTCACATTTTCTCATGACTATTGTTTTTAAACACAACAATGAAGATACTGTTACTTACCTACTTACATTTGTATTTCAGTGGTAAACACAGCATTTGTATAGGATCCAAGCTTTCTGTGTCCTAGCTATAAATTATGAAAAAATCGGATTATTACAAAATCTGTAAATTAAGTGAATAATTCTACTTTTCACAGAAAAACCTGAATCTGGCTAAAATTGAGTGAGGTGACATAATGGGGAATACTGTGAACAAACTAAAACAAAAATGGTGTCAAGCCAGTCACTGTCCTCTTTGTCTCGCGAAGAAACACAAGAAATCACAATAAGAATGAAGAAAAAACATTTCTATGCATCCGACTGTTTGACTCCACATCCCACAATGCAACTGTGCAAAACTTTCCAAAAACGTCAATAAGAGAGTGTTTACAGTTTCAAGCAACAATTTCAACCCTGAGCCTCTTCTCTGTGAGTGACTCGATTAAATAAAACTAGCTTATGTCTACAGTACAACTACATTCCTTCTTTAATTCCATATCTTAAAACACACCTTGATGAAGTAACTCCGTCTGCACTGGCAGCACAACAGCAAAGGATGTGTGCCGCCACAGAGCAGCTTGCGTCGTTTAGAGTTGAACAAATGGTTGTATAATTCCGAGTCCTTGCCTCAGGTGTTTTAACAAAGAGGTTAGGATGGAATGCAGGCCAGAAATGAAACAACAAACAGTGCTGTGGTTGTGATGCTCCAGAGAGCAGCATCATTGAATGCTTCCTTTTTTTGTACCAGCAAACTGTCAGGGACCCAAAACTGACATCAAACATTTGGCTTGATTTGTACGTTTGTATGTATGTGTGTGTGTGGAACATAAATTGATGAAAATCTGTCTTCCTCCTTATGCACAGCTCAGTTTAACCAGCTCACACGAATGCTCTTTAGATCACGTGGCAAACTCAAGGCCCGGGGGCAAAATCCGGCCCTTTAAAGCTTTCAATGTGGTCCGCAGGAGAAAGTAAAAAATGACAGTGTAAATATGACTCATTGTGTAAATCACCAACTGATTCGGTTGTAGATATCTCAGTACCTCCAAATACACAAATTCAGTGAAACTGCACATTTTCTCCAGGGCTAAAAGTTTTCCCATGCCTATATCACATGATGGCAGCTATTTTGAACTTTCAATTGTTGTAACTACTCTCAATTTTTCCAAATTCCTACAATTTTTCGCAAATTATTCCCCAGAATTGGTCACAAAATCAAGGAATTTGCATATTGTCGGTGCCTTACATGCTTTAAATACTGTTATAGGTGGAAGGTAAAACTTGGGCACATGGATGATAAAATTGCTCGTTTTACCACCTATAATCTGTGGCCCACATGAGAATAAACTGGTCTGTATTTGGTCACTGAATGAAATGAGTTTGACAAACACCCCTGCTTTAGATGATTGCTCTAAAGCTGAATATTAAAAGTTTCTTACTAATTTGTGTCAGAAATGTCTTTAGTCTCTCTTTATATGTGCATCGCATCTTTGTATATCATGTCACCTCGTCAGGGGCTCCCAAAGAGAATCTATGGAGAAATAACATTTTAATCAGCCGTTAAGTTTCACCTCCTCCTCAATGCAGTTGGACCTACATTAATGGAGCACTTTCTTGAATAATCACTACGTCACAGTTTGTCAAACATGTCGACCTCCACAAGTATGAGTTTAAAGTGCCTTTTTGTTATTGCATATTATGCAGCTGCTAGGAAAGCTTATCTAAGCTATGTTCAAAATCGCATACTAACGTAAAAGTACTACTTATCCTTAGTTTGACGTCAAAATTAGTATGTAGTGGGTTCACATTAGATAATATGAATAGATTGAGTACGTAAGAAATAAACAGATGTATACTATATGGGGACATTTTTTAAGTATGCACGCCATTGCACGGTGGGCACACGAGTCATACTCAATCGCCCCATGATGCATTGCGAGCGGATTGTAAAATCGTCCTGGGACCGGCTTCAAGCTAGAAATAAAACATCCCTTTTTCAAAATAAAGTTAACCAGAAGTTTTGTCAGTAGTACAATGGAAGGTCTCCGAAAATCTCTGAAATGTCGGAATGAAATGTGTATACGTGAGTTTTATGGATGAAACGATATTCTACTTGGTCACTTTCTCTCTTAAAATGTTTTCAGAAATTTGGAGGTGGAGAATTAACAGAGATATTTAGCCTCAGTGTGCTTCAGGTGTTTGTCGTTGTAGGTTCCAAATGCATCTTGGGAAATTTGGAAATATACTTCAGTGGGAACGCTAATCATCCTAACCATACTTATCGTATATAGTCGATAGTATATACTCATTGAGTTTGTTGTGTATAGTATGGTGTTCTATTTCAAACACAACCATAGTCTTTCAGTTGAGCTGTTTTTGTAAATTGATTTCTCACAATCAAACAGTAGAAACTCGCCAAATAACAGTGAGACTGATTGTTGGCCAGCTCAAAGGTAATGCATCCATCCATCCATCCATCCATCCATCCATTAAACACATATGAGGGTTCTGTTTTTAAGTGGAGGTCTACAGAAAATGAAGTTGTGCTTCTTTCTTCAGTCCCACACCTGGAGGGGATTATATAATATTACTGGGTCTATACACAGAAGTCATACTTCTAGTTTGAGGCCTTTCTTTGGTTTTGTTGTGGTTTTTGAAGTCACAGTAATTGCACTTTACTTAAGATGTTAATTACACACTGTGTGCTAGCTGCTCTCATTTTCCCAGGGCTCCTCTGTCATTTCTAACCAGCTACTGGCTGCAGGTCACCGCGTTGAATGAAAACATTTATAAAGACATCACTTACTGTCGTAGCATTTTATATACATTGAGTGAGTCTTGCTGTGTCGTTCATGTGAAGGGAATAGTTTTCCCTCCTCCTCCTCCTCCTCCTCCCGAGTCATGTCTACAGATTCAGGTTACTCATATGCTCTTGAGAGGCTGACCCAACACTGCAGGGTTTACCGCTCTATAAAACCCTTTAACACTACTGCTTAATCCCAGAGCATCTTTCTATTTAATATGCATGTGAAAAATAGACATGTTGTCCTATACTATACTGCTGTTTGTGAAACATCTCAATAACCAACAATCTAAAGCTTTATTTGTTCCTGAATGATTGCAGCATGACCTCAGTACAGCTACCCCAGGGCTGTTAGAGGAATATGAGCTTTTTCTTAATATTTAACCACTACAGGGCTGGCAAAGTGATGCTTTAAGATCTTATTCTTAACTTGATCTAAGTTGAATTGTCATTAAAATTTCTTGGGATACACTGAAATGAAAATTTGTGGCTAAATCCGAATAAAATATAAACGCTTGGCCGAATACTGAATATCGGATACCGAATATCAAATGCGGTTGTTAAGTTTTTCACTATTTTTTTTAATAGTGCATAAATAGCCTCGGTTGTGGAATTAAACAGTTTCCAATTTTTACGCGGTAACGGACGACGGAGAGCGGGAAGCGGAAAGTAGAGAGTCTGGCTGTGTTTGTGTGTGGAAAGGAGGAGCTGCTGCTGCTGCTGATGATGCTGCTGCTCCTGCAGCGACGCGCACACACTTTTCCGACTAAATCACTGCATGTTGTTTGCATCACACGCTACTATTCGGCCTTGCTTTTAACTCACCAAACTGAAGGCCGAATGTTGCTTTTTTTTTGCAATATTCGGCAGAATATATTCAGTGGCCGAATATTCGGTGTAAGGACTTTGCTGCACAGTTGGTTGTAGGAGGTAAAGCGCACAAAGGCCCTCATTTATCAACCTTGCGTGAAAACGGGTGCAAATCTGCGTGCACATTGTGTTGTAAGACAGGACCAACGTGTGATTTATGAAATATTTGTATCTGTCCAATATCAGTGTACAAATGATCGCTACCCAAAAAACTGGCATCAGTAATAACGTAGGCTTTTCTTTTTTTTTTTTTTAAATGAATTTTATTTCGTTTTATTTGTTTTAATAATCCGTTTTCTCTGATTGTAGAGTACGCTCACGTCAAAATTGATAAATTGGCTTCAGATTGCCAAAATAGTAGCCTAAAATCATATTTGAAAATGTGGTCAACAAGAGACAGACAAACAAACATAATGCTATCAGTTAAACTTAGCGACGCTTGTCTTCACATACGTACATCTGCAGAGAGCTCTGCTTTCTGTATCTACACAAAGTCCAAATTAGGTTAGACTTGAAGCTCAGATCTGAATTTTTCACTAAGGAAAATTCAATTTAAATTGCAATAGCATTGCAATAACATAAAAACATCAGGAAAATGGAGTTTTAGCATCACCATCTTGCAGTGGTTGTAGGTTCAAGTCCCAAGTATAGAGCCCAGATTGGGCCTCATACATGGGACGTGCTGAGTCAGCAGAAGTATGAACCAAAAGCAACCACCTGAAAGAAACTTGTCATTTTTAAAACCTTCCATTGCTTTAATCAAATAAAAAAGTTATGTTTATCTGTCTATTTGTTGCCTTTATGTTCCAATCTAGTGGGAAAATAAGTGCATGGTGTACTGCACGTAATGCATATCTTGTATTTTTTCACTGTTAATCAAAGAGTGAGAAGCTGGAGGTTGCTGCAGTTTTGCAGAAAGAAACCCATCAGCAGACGAAGCTATGACTTCATGTAGAGCCCTCCAGTGGCAGAATCATGTAGTTTTATAATGAAACGTAGCAAAAGTAGGGATTTTTCAAACCTTTTGCTTCATAGTGTCAAGTGTGGTGGCGAAGAGTTTAAATTTGCATGTAAGTAACCTCTGACATGCATGTTTCTCTTTATTGTTTCAGTATTCTTTGCAAATACTTTCATGTGTGAACTAGCACTCATCAAAAGAAGAAGATAGAGGTGTGTGCATGCGATGGAATTCACTCATTGGATTTAGTCCCTTAGTTTGTATCCAAATAGTTTCAAAATCCATGTGAAATCAAAGGGAAGTTTCTATTTTACTACAGCAACAAACAGAAACCCAGTTGCATCACTCCAGAAAAACGCAGCTTTGATCTTTGACCATTAGTGGATTCAACATGGCTTTCCCACGATTCTTTAACCTGAGTTATGAGCCACGAAAAAAAATGATGAAGTGAAGCCGTTCAACAGGTGAAGAGGAAGCTTCAAACTCTCTTGATCTCAGCGACTGCTTGTTTTTAGGTATGGGGTCCAACAACAAAGCGGTCAGTACCTTATCCAAATCAAAGCTGACCTCCGACATCTGAGATATGCATCACTGGTGACAGGAAGATGGAGATGAGTGTGGTAGCTGTGGTGGTATGGGTTAGTCACAGTGACCAGAGGAAAGGCTGATTAGTGGAATCATCCTATGGTTCATGTTCTCAACAGCGTCACGCTCTGTGATTCACAGAACCAGAAGTGTTTGAAACTGAAAAACATCAACCAAGGCATCCATGATGGAGAGAGTTTATCCATACCTGTCAAGTTTTGAATTTGAAAATAAGGGAAATTTTCTGGCACCCACTATGAGCCGTCCCACCCGCTCAACCAAGCAGTTTCCCTTATATTTTAAGACAAGTGTACAATAAATCTAAAATACCCACTTGTCAACCACTTACTAAATACAATTATGTGATTATAATCTGGTAGGTCGACCTTTATTAACATTTAAATGCTGTGAACATTCCTACTAGGGCTGGGCAATATGGACCAAAACTCATATCTCAATATATTTTCTCAAAATGGTGATAATCTTGATAATTTTATCAAATAAAGTCTGACCAGAAAGACAATTATGGGTTTAATTTGCTGATGCAAAATGCTACACAGGGACATTCATTAGCAAAAAGCTGATCAATATGTGCACTCATTAATCATCTAACTGAGCTTTACATATTGTTCTGAGAAGTAAAAGTAGCGACTCCTAAAACTAGTATTTTGATACATAATAAGCTATAATATATATATATATACATATGAAATAATATATTATTCTGTATCGCCAAAATAGAAAACTCGATATATCTTGAATCTCGATATATTGCCCAGCGCTAATTCCTAAATTACAAAACAGCCTAAATAAAAACATAAATGTGTATATGAAGCACGTGTTTATTTAATATAGTTACTGTTTATATACAAATCAACACATTGCATATTTATTTTTAATTTCACATTGTTTTTAAGTTAGACATTAACATTTTATTTTTTTATAATTTCTCATGCTCACTCGTGGTTCTCTGGTATTCACTAATGACTTAATAGACACATTTATTACAGACTTTACATTCTTTAACACTTTTTTAAAGCAGTGTATATTTGTGGCGCTTGTGATTGGCTGATTTTTCATGGTGACTTACGTTGTTCCTCCTGCTGTGGGAGACGTTAAAATCTCAGTTATTAATCTAACAGAACGTGTAACTGTGTCACATCCTGCTGCTCTTTAGGAAGATAAACTCTCTGTCACATTTCACAACATATTTACACCAGTTCTTTGTTTTTTTTTTCACCAGAACGTCTTCATTCATTCATCTCTCTTCTGAGTTGTTTCCGGGTTTGTTGCCGCTGTCAGCACTAATCTCGCGAGAACCAACGCAGGCTACTTCAGGTGGCAGTTCTCGCGAGGCTAGTGACGGCGTTCAGTTTAGTGAGGCATCTTTTATTTATTACATTAAAATACGGGATATTTATGGGAAAATACCTATACGGGAAAGAGCGGTAAAATACGGGAGTTTCCCGGCCAAAACGTGATACTTGACAGGTATGAGTTCATCTGTTACAGACTCCACACCAAAAGACAGAACAGTTTGGATTGTACAAAAGAACACAAAGAAAATAAGTGTAATAACAATAATTATAGTAATTTAAAAAGTAATAAAGATACATATGTACACGGTAGAAAAGAAATCCAATTTAAGTATATAAGTAGAAGTTCTGTTCCTTGATTGAAGTTGTACTCAAGTACAAGTAAGTCAAACATAAAATACTCAAGTATAAGTACAATGTATCTCAATGAAATAGTACCCAAAGTAAAAGTTACTAGTTACTTTCACCCCCACGTTTATTTTTGATAATAAATCTTGCCATGGTTCCGTTGAATACAGTAAACATCTCTTAATTTATTTAACACAAATTCATCTGTATAAAATAAAAAAAGGTTTGTCAAAATGTACAGTTCCAATGAAATCAATTAAAAAAAAAAAAAATAAGCACACTAACACACATATATAACAGTGCCATGCCAAATGTGCCCTTTGGGTAATAATATAACAGGTAGAAACCCCAACCTGAACCTCAGAAAGTAGCTGGGTGTTGATCAGAAATGGTACGACTAAGAAGATATCAGCAGTTTATCAAGAGACCATGAAACAGAAATAAAAATAATCCCAAAAAATAATAATTTACTCAGTAACGGTTGGGTATAGAAATGTAACAAATGACTTTACTTCTTTTAAAACATACTTAAGTACAAATAAAATTACTGATTCAGAAATACACTCAAAAAAGTACAAGTACCCATAAAAGCAACTCATTTACAGTAACGTGAGTACTTGTAATCCATTACTTTCACCTCTGCCATTCTTCCTTCATGACAGAAATCTAACGTTATCAAACGAGATCCAACAACTGGCGATGGGATGGAGCTAGGGATGCATCGATACGACCTTTTCACTTCCAATACGATACAGATATTGCAACCTTGCATACTGGCCGATAACGATTTGATCCGAAATCAGCATGAATCGAACATACGTTTTATGACTTATTTTGTAGTATGGAATGTTAGAAAAGACTTGATTAAGTGATATTACTCAAACAGAGAACAATATTCAGCAACTGTAGGAATGAGGAGAAACTGAGTAATTTATTAGAAACGCTGGGGTCTGGAATGGACTGCTTATATCAAAGATTTTAGATGCTTGCTGGAATATTCCATACTCCTTTTTTCTTTGCTGATATCAGATATAGGTCCAATATTGGATCAGGACACCCCAGATTAAGTACGTAAGAAAAAAATCTAATCGGAGATATATTGCGATATTTTATTATGTGATTATCGTATTGATCCAAAAAGTCGATTTATTTAATAATGTTTTTTAATGAAAAAAACCATATAATTGCACTAACATATGCATAGCATGTAAACGCCTGATCACTAGGTGTCAGTGAACCACATCAGACCTTGTTAAACTACATCACTCCTCAATGCTTTTTAGATTGGAAGTTGATTGCACTTTATTTTTAAAAAAACATACTGAGCACTTTTATTAGAATTTAAGAACATAACAGAAACAGAATTTCTTGTTGAAGCAAAAGTTAAACTTTTTTGAAAAATGTAATTTGACAGTTTGATAAACATACCAGTTGCTGTTGATATTTGTACTTGAATTACAGTTGGTTACCATTTACTTGTTCTCGCAAATGAAACAAAAAAATGAAATAAATTGTATTTCATGTGTTATTCTCAGCCTAGCAGCCACTGAACGGCACATGAACACGTCACCTTACACCAACCTCAGGCAGCACACCAACACACGTTTACAAAAGCAGGGCTGTTTATTAAAGCCACATGTAAGAAAAATGATATTTACCAAACCGGGTTACGCAGAACCCAAATGAGAAGAACATAGGTTTTACCAACTGAGCCAGACGAGAAAAACGTATAAGTAACAGAACCACTCTAGCATCGGTCTCACTGTCAGCTGTCAAACACTCAACTGTCAGCTGTCAAAGGACTGAAGGACGTGCTGTGTGCTGGTTGGAGCGTGGGTAGGATAACCCGCCCTCTGAACCTTCTCTGGCCTCATCCAACGTCACCTTGGCTCTTTTTCTAGCCGGCCTCCACCGAAGCTCAGCCAATCCGACGTGGACCCGTTACTTCCACAGACCACGCATTCAGGTTGGGCTGTTCATAGAGAGAGACACCCCCCAGCGCACAACACAGAAACACAGGTAGAACACAAACAAAAATATGACATATGACAGCAGTCATAGCATCATAACATTTTATACTATAAAGGTGAAATTTGTAATTATTGATATTGCGATATATCGCGATATACCGCATTAGTATTGGGATATATTGTATTGTGACATGCAAATTGTGAATCGTATGTGTCAGATTCATGGGAATGCACACCCCTACCCCAGTTGCATCTTTTTTTTGTCCTTGTTTAACATTATTTTTCCCATGTTTGCTGGTTTAGTCCAAGCCAGGGTTTTTTAATTGGGAGCTCTCACTTGTTTATTTGGAAGGGAGAGAACAACAATCCTTATTACCACAATATGGAATAAAAGATTCATAGTTTTTTGACCTCAGACCAAGTTTCTACAGATACACTCAGACATCAAGACAACAATGAAATACACACATCTTAATTACTGTAACCATTCATTTACAATCTGAGAATCTTTGCCATATTTGATTTCTATGGCATATGTTTTCTTGGAGTCGTTGACTCACATCTGGCTTTTCTTCCACATCTGTTCCAAAGACATGTCATCTAAGCTTTTCTATGGACCAACATTCTACCTCAGTCTGCTGCACAGCTGTCACGTGACGAATCCACCTCAGCCCGAGTGCTTTCTGAAGGCTCGCTGTGCGTTCCCAGCTATGGCTTTGAAGCCCAGTGTTTCCAGAGTAACTGTAGGCCTTGTGTGGCCACTAGGGATGTAACGATTCACTCAACTCCCGATACGATTCGATTCACGATACTGGGTTCACGATACGATTTTCTCACGATTTATTTTACAAAATGGGACTGTAGACAAATGATGACTGAAAAAATATTCCTTTATTTTTTTGGGGAAAATACTGTACTATTTTCCTTTTATTTTTCATTGTCAAAAGAATCCCTTGATAAACTATTCAAAACAATGCAATTTCACTAAAAATAAATCTTGAATTGAAATAAATAAAGGAATAATACAAATGAAGAAGAAGCCTATTAATTTAAATTCTGGTTTTATAGTAAACAATTCAAAACTACATAATAGTTCTTTTTCTTTTTAAAAGTGCAACTGAAAATGTATTTTGTGGCTTAACAATTAGACTTTAAAAAAAAAAAAAAAAAAAAAAAAGTCATTTTACTGTGTTGACGTCAGATATTTGTTTGGACCAGCAGAGGGCGCTGGTAACCCAGTGGTCGGTTGGCATGCAGATATTCCACCAGTGAGGAAGAGATGCTATGCTAGCAGACAGAGCTAATAGAAAAACGTGACTTTTACAGATATTCACGTAATATTACAGATAGTCTTTCGGTGCTAAAGATGTAAAGAATCATTTATGAGAATGTTTAACAGTAAATGGCGGCCAGAAAGAAAGTAGTAGCAGATTCCGCCCGTCACGTCCACTTCTGGAAGGATTAATATATAGCGCCCTCTGCTGGTTAAAAAAAAGTACTGCGATTCAATTTTCAGAGCATCGATGTGAACCGTGGTACCTATGAATCGATTTTTAACTGCCTTACGATTAATCGTTACATCCCTAGTGGCCACGGTAGGAATCATATTTGAGCAGCGATGTCAGCTAAAGCCACTTTAAACACGCGTAATTCACTTGCTTGTACATTTATATACATTAGAAACTTAATCTAAAACAAACGTATTCCTCATAAAGCTCTTTAAATGAAAGCGATACTCTTGGTTTATGGATGATTGTTGGTCTCAATGTGGCATATTAGAGTGATCTTATACAGTCCATACAGAGGATGATTATTATCCTCAGTATGTAGCATGTTAAGAAAGAAAAGCAGATACACATGGATTCAGTGAGTTTACATGCTTGTGCCTGTCTGAGGGGGGAGTGACATTGTTCTGCAGCTGTTGGCAGCATCTGGCTGTGCAGAAGAGAGAGAAGAAGTGTTAGTGAGGGTCACTTTGTTCAGAGCAGGTCACATCGAGGACACTCGGAACACTTCCTGTATTTGGAAACCATTGATTTAGGTGTCTGAAGATAAGTAGATGAACTGATTAAAGACATACAGTATCTATGGCATTGACGGTGGTCAACATTTTGCACAGTGCACGAGAAGATTACTTACTATAATGTTGTCATTATTTGCGTTTCAGAGCTAATCCATTTCTGCGTCAGTTTACCCTTTTCCATTTGGTTTCTTCAAATTGGTGATGAAGTGTACTCTCATCCAACGCTAACGGCTATGCTAACGGCATTTCGGCATGATAAGATCGCTGCTTCCAACTGTGCATCCGAAACGTGTCCTTTTCGCTTTAGCTGGTGTTGGGCACAGAACCTCCTCATGGACATTTCAGAGGATTTAGAGACTTTTAGGTGTTGCAGAGCTAAAGATATCTCGTAATGTGTAACGCTTGACTTCCGGGTCACGTAATTTGGCATCGGTAATGGAGAAAACGAATAAAAATGTTCGTTTTTCGTTTTCTGTACCGAAGCAAAAGAGCTTGAATTTGAAAAACAAGGCGTTTTCCGTTTTTTCATTCTGGTGTTTGTGAACACTAGCAGAATCCATCTTGCAGGCAAGGTTAATGGAAACCCAGCATGTGTTGAGTTATTGTTTTTTGCTTGTTACAACGAAGACCTACGAGGTCGCTAGTAAACACGGAGTTCAGACACAGGAGACACCATTTTGTTGACTTGTGATGATATTTGTGACCAGACAAAACGGTGACTCATCATGTCTGTCTTTTCCTGGCTGCTCTATGGGGCATTTTTTAATACAACCTTCTACCTTAGTAAATGTTTTCAAGCTTAAGTATGTTGTTACCCAAATGAGTAGTAGTCAGTTATAATTATGAAGCTCTGAAGCCTATATCACTCACACAGATGTCGTAGGAATCACAACAGTGGAGTATTCAGGGTTAATGGGATTAAAATGCTTGTAAATACTTACTTGTCTCTGCTGTAGCTGTACGCTTCTGTACAAAACAATTGCTAATGCGTGGCTGCACCTACTGTACCAACCTGTTGTCATCTGTATCTTTAACTTTTCTGATTTCTTTTTTTTAGAGCAACTAAAAGCAGCACAAGTCGAAGCTATATGTTAGGTTTATATCTTCTAATAGGTACAGTTGAACGATTTTCGGCCAAATTTAAACTATTGTTCATAATTTTGTATTTGTAAGCTGTATTTTTGCGACAGATACAAAATTATTGTGAGAATTTGCATAAGACTTGACATCCTTCTGTTTGTTAAAGTCGCTACACAGTAAACCACCTGTTTTACAGCGGAAAATTGAGTGTAAGTGCATGATATTCTCCCAAAAGTCAGTGAGGGTTTAGTCCACTTCACATAGCCATACTGTATGTGAACGTGAATTGATATTTCTGACTCTTTTGGATTTTAATGAAGTCATAATAATCTGAACTGTTTGTTCATCATTAAAAACAGATTGCTTTTTAGGTTTTAGAACGTGAATTCTGTTTTCCTCGTCCGTCTTCCGCGATAGTGGAAAATCGGAGGCCATACAACTTCCTGTTGTAATGTCAACACCACTCATTTATGTTTGTGTGGCATCTCTTCTTTTTTGTTCTGCTCTATGATATGAATATGAACCATGATTCAGGACTGAATAATGCCTTGTCTTGTATCTGACTATATTTTATCATGGTCTGCTGATGACCCTCATCCCTGTAGTGTGACTATGTGCTTTAGACTCCTGCAGCAGGATTAATGTGGGAGGAGCCTCCCCTCCGTCTCATCGCCCCTGGTCATTGGCTGTTGTGAGAGAGAAGCCATTAATGATAAAGGGGGGGTGGTGTGTGTGTGTGTGTGTGTGTGTGTGATCCAGGCTTGTAGTGACATTTTAGAGAAGCAGCTGCTAAGAAAAGAAAAGATGGCGTGCGTGAGTAGGGCTGGGCAATATGAACCCAAACTCATATCTCACAATGGTGACATATTATGTCAATTTTGATATTTTTAACTTAAAGTGTTACCAGAATGACAATTGAATATGAAATTTGCTGATGAAAATAGCCACACAGGCACATTTATAAACAAACAGCTGCACAATACAATATGTGCCACTTTTGTCTTTATCTCCTCTAAGGGACAGCACGTGTGAGTGAGTTCTGTGTTGTAGCGTCTTTAGGGGACGGTCTGGGTTAGGACGCTCTCAATAATCCAAAAAAAAGCCAAAAGTGGCACATATTGTGCAGCTGTTTGATAAAAAATGTGCCAGAAATTCACAAAAAGATGACAAAAAACATGAAACCATGAGAAAAATACACAAAAGGACAACAAAAATACAAGAAAACACAAATAGTTACTCCAATAACACACAAAATTACTACAAAAATAAACAATTCGACAACAAAAATACACAGAATGACTTGAGTTTTCTATTTTGTTCATATAAAAGATTACAATATCGCTTATAATGATATACTTATATTTTATAACTCATTTTGTATTAAAATTCTTGTTTTAGGAGTTGCTGCTTTTGCTACTTTTTAGAACAGCATGAAAAGTACAGTTCGATGGGTCACTGAGTGTGTCCTAACCCAAACCTTCCCCTAAACAAGCCACACTACAGAACTCACTCACACGTGCTGTCCCTTATAGGAGAAAAAGCCAAAAGTGGCACATATTGTGCAGCTTTTTGTTAATAAATGAGCCTGTGTGGCTTTTTTCATCAGCAAATTTAACCGAGAATTGTCTTTCTGGTCAGATTTTCAGTTAAAAATATCGAGATTTATATCGGATATCGCTTGAGTAAAAACATCAAGATCCATAAAGCCCAGCGCTTAATTGGAGTCATCTAAAGGAATCAAAAGAGTGAATGTGTATGTTTTTTTCTGTCTTTGTGGAAGATAACCAATGATTGGAAAAAAAGCTAAATATTTGTGTGTGAGAAATAGTGTTAGCTCTTAGATTGTGATGGAAGGAAGTGTTTTTCTACTTCCCAAATGAACCCATGGGATGAGAATGCGGAGGATGTTAAGTTTGATATTAAGTGATTCTGACATGTCCATCTCTCTGTGTTTAGCCTGTGTCCAAATATTTTCAGGCACTGGTCATGCACATCTGTCTATCTTTATTCAGAGCAGTGCCCACCTATAGGCGTGGCCTCTCTCTTCTTAAAGTCCGTCTCTCTCTCCGTCTCCATCCATTGCACAGAGCAGAGAGGGAGTGGTCAGCCTGATCCTCCTCAGGTTATATTTAGCTATGAACAGATGCGGCGCACTGGAGCGGAAGATATACCGCCTCTGTTATGTGTGCGCGCCCGCTTCTTTATTTGCGTCTTTGTCTGTGACTCTTCCTTCAAACATCTTTCCCATCATGCACTGCTCACTTTGACTCAGTGGTACAAACTGGGTCAGTCCTGACCCGCCCTACACACATATTGGCTAATTCCTGCCTAGTGAAAAGAATGTTATGTTTAATATCATTCTTTCATTCATTGTGAAAAACATTTGGAGTTTTATAAACTGCCAAAAGTTATAACAATTCAGGGAGAACAATGTAAAAAATGATCAGAGAACCAGCATCTAGACTATGAGGCAAAAATCTCGACAAACATCCGAATTGTAAGTGAATTGTTGATAGTAGCGGCTCTTAGCTCATTGTGTGATTATGATAATATAATTCATATCAAGCTACTGTATGTGGCATTATTGACTTAATATAATTAGATTTAATAGCCTGCTACAGTAGCAACACTGTTGTTAAAATATAGAGCTAAAATGTTCTGTATTTCTCATTGTATTCCAGGTAAAAGGTCTGAACTTTTAATGTTGATCCACACACCATCTGGTTATAGTCCTTCAAACTTTTATAAGATTAAAGGTCTTCCGCTGCGTATGGGCCTGGCGAGAAAAACAGGTAGTTGACGATATCACGATACATAATGTACGGACGACTCTCTGGGTCGTCATTGATCCAAGACAAGGGAGCCGACTCGTATGGATCTGCACCATCAACAAACTGTAACTTTTCCAAATATTGTACCCTTTCCTGCAGACCAAGTATTTCCCTGTTTGCCTTTGCATCTAAAATGCATTTTGAGGAGCTTTTCCGTGGTTTATCCATCACAATAATTCACCACTTCTTCTCGGAATTCGGGATTTGCTTGTGTGTGCGCGGTTAGTTTTGCTGCTGCCTAACGCCAAAATGTCGACTTCTGGGTTGTTGATGCACAGTGAAAACCCTCTATAGGTTTGCACAAAAAAAACAACATATGAAAATGCGACAATAGGAAATGATAGTTTCAAAAGTAGCTTTAGAACCTTTGTTGGATCTCTCTAAACAGACTGACAAGCATCTCATAGTGGAGAGTTAGTTGTGATTATGTCTGATTATAGAGACAAATATAGAATGAGGAGCACAATGACCAGTTCAGAGCTTTATGGTTGACCTCTCTGTGATTGCTGTTTTTTTCCTGGCTCTGATTGCAGGGCTAGTGTTTGACTGTAAGTAGATGATGGTTGTTTAGGGTGAACAGGAGACAGATGCTTAAATACACTGTGTATGTATCGCTGGATTGTGAGTGTGGCCTTTGTCCCTTACATCAGTTGTGTCAGCTGTGAAGCCTCCCTGCTTGTGTAATGGGTGTTTCATCTGGAGATTGCAGCTACTTTAACACTTTAATGAACTATAGGAAGCAGTGACTGACAGTACCACACCACATTTAGAAGGTCATGGTGTTGGAAAGGCTGGAATCGTGACTTTCCATCGTGACCAGTGGAGACCACCACTGAGCTTCATTAATGTGAGAATAAGGAGAAGCACTTGGAACTGTTCCTGATTAATAAATAATGCTGTAATATGACTTCCAACATGTAGCGTTAGCGCACTGATTGTTCTTGGAAATCTGTCCCAGTAGGGCTGCTCGCCGATTATAGAAAAATCAATAATCACGATTATTTTAGTCATAATTGAAATCACGATTATTCAAACCAAAAAGTTATTTATTTTTTGTTCAGAAAAACTAAATATATTCTTTAAACAAATAAAATCATTAAACACTAAAATCAATGTTCACTTTTGCACAAAACAAAACACTTGTTGCACGTGATGTCTTTGCTCTAGGTCTTCATCTTTAACCCCAAAATGTTCCCATATCAGAGAATTTGATTTGCCACTTGTTTACCAAGCATTTTTGCTGCATTTCTCCTGCCATGTTTCAAGACCACGAGCAACAACTTTCCTCGTGTTAGCCTGCAAGCTAGCTTTGGCTTTGAGGGGGGCGGGGCAGAGGGGAGGAGCTTGCATGTGCATGGATTAAATAACTCATAGTTAGTATTAATAACATGTGTGCGCCGAGCTTTATTATTTGTAGATGTCCGAAATAGTGGGTTTGTTTTATTTAGCGAATAAAACATTAGATATTTTTAATTAATTAATTATTTAATTTTTTTTTTTAATAATTGTTTTTCCTCGATTATGTTATTTTTGTAATTGTTGGGTGTAATAATCGAAATGTTCCAGTGGTCTGTGTGTCGACAACTGCAAAAACTGGAGTTCATCTTATTTCTAGTGAGACTTTCCTCTGACCTCAGGGTGTGAGAAAAAATGTCACCGTGCGATTATTGTATTCAACCAAAAATGTCCAAATCGATTTTTTTATAATCATGTTTTTTAAAGGAAGAAAACATTTAATGATGCTAACATACGCATAGCACGTAATCGCCCGGTCACTAGATGTCAGTGAACCACATCAGATCTTATTAAATTACTTCTATGCATTTTAGCTGGAAGTTGATTACACTTTATTTTCATATAAATTACTGGACACTTTTATAGATGTTTGTGGTTACTTTTAAAAAAAAGGGAATTTAAGAACTTATCAGAATCTAAATATAATTTAACACTTGGATGAACATACCACTTGTTTTTTATATTGTACTTGAATTACAGTTATTTATCGTTTACTTGTTCTTGCAAGCTTAAATTTAAAAAAAAAAAAAACTGTATTTCATACCATTATGTACTTGTAAAGGTAACATTTGTTATTATAATTATTGATATTGTGATATATTGCAATGTATATCGTATTGTGACATGCAAATCGTGAAACGTATCGTATCGTCAGATCCATGGCAATGCACACTCCTACTTTACACACTTACTTTAGGCCTCATTCACCTGACAAATTAACTTCTTATTTTCAGATATTTAAGTTCTATACATAAGGCTGACATTACACTGTCATTATTGTGACTTGACACCTGTCATTAGCATGAATAAGGTGTCATTAAGTGTTGTTTGTCACCCTAACCCCTAACGCCACTAGGTCCCTCTACTTAACCCAAAAAATGCCAACATAGCTCCAAAGGTGTCATAATTCAGCAAACGACACTTAATGACAGCCTTCATGACACCTTATTCATGCTAATGACAGATAATGACAGCGTAATGTCAGCCTTATGTAGAAAACTTGAGGTAAGTGTTACCATTTTAAATAGTTCTGGACTTTTTGGTTCCTTTTAAATACATAAAAGGATTAAAAACAAATATATATATATATATATATATATAATCAATAATTTCGTCGAACAAATTTGTCTAGATTTAATATCAACGCCTTGTTTTTGTCTGTCAAATATATTTAAAGGAAAACTATAATTAAAGAGAGAATGCTCTTTAATTGTTTGACTGTGTCATGGTTTTTAAAATAAATTTAGTTTAATTAATTTAATTTAAATGAGTTTTTGGTCTTGAGTTTTGTCCCTGCAGAGGTTCACCTCCTTCAATCACGTCCTCTTTCTTACTATTGTGGGATAATGTGAAGCTAAATGCTTTCTTCTGTAACTGGAGAGGCCAGTGTTGACTGACGGGATGTCCTGAGACCAGCAGGAAGCCCCTGAAACAATGGAATCCACTCTTTAAGAAGCAACATGTCCATTTCCTTTGCTGCTGCTGCTGCTGCTGCTGTGGCCGATATTTAGAGTCAGCAAGAGGAAAAACATTCTGGAGGGAATGCCATTTTTTGTTGTCCTCTGTTTCAGTGCTGTGTTGTTGGCTTCAGATGCTCTTAAAGCATGTCTGAACCCCATAAAAGCATTTATTGTATGTGTAGTTAGAATAAATCTAAAAGATATAATCTGTGATTTTAGCTTAATCTCCTTATCGGCCCCTGTATTTTAGCTCTGGAACAGGGTGAGAGCAGCAGACAGAAAGGAGCCATCCTAATCAAAATGTGATAACATCCTGAGTGACCACCGCCTGAACCAGGACTTCTCAAACCCCTCAGGACTTCTTACAAGGAAGAGACAGTTGCAAAAAAAAAAATAGTACATTGGATTTTATTTAGTGCTTTATCATAGACACTCAAAGCCCTTTCACTCCACACTTAGTGGTGGTAAGCTACTGTTGTACCCACAGCTGTTCTGGGGCAGAGGCTGCCATGGTGCGCCATCGGCCCCTCCGACCAACACCAACACTCACACACTACATTCAATAGGCAATGTGGGTGAAGTGCCTTGCCCAAGGACACAATGACAGTAACGACTGGAGCGACTGTCCCCCACTGTGGCACCTGGAAGTGGTCTCAGTGGTCTCCCATCCCACTACTAACCAGACCCAGACCTGCTTAGCTTCTGAGATCTAACCAGATCAGACAATGATCTGGCGTCTCTACCCCTAAATACTTGTCTTATAATAATTAGCTGCTATACAGATTTTAGCATAACTAAAGTAAATAAAAAAAACCCATAATAATACGAATAAAAACTACATTATTAGGGTGTTGTCCGTTATACTACATTGCATCAGAATGGGTGTGCTGTGCATTCTTTAGAAAGAACAATGGGTCCCTTTTCAAACACTCACGTCCATCACGTTGACTGATGGTATTTTATTAGGCTAAGCTTTATGAGTTAGTTTTCATGTAACGATTAGGGTCAGGATGTCCATCTGATGAATCATTTCCACTAGAGATGAAGTTTCACAACTGATGTTGACAACTCACACAGTCAGACTCTTGTGTTTGTGTCTGGATCAGTTGATCATATTCAATAATAACACAATAAAACAATGATTATTATGAGCACAAAACACTATTTACATTATGCTGTACAGAACAGATGGGCCACTTTCATCTTAGTGGGGGCCAGATTATGAAAATTCACATCAGCATTTAGTTTCTAATCTAATATTAATGTGAGTTTTGTATTTTTGTTGTCGTTTTGTGCATTTCTGTTGTCATTCTATGTGTTTTTACTGTCATTTTGCATATTTTTTCTCTTGCTTTATCTATGTTTGTTTTTTTTTCTGTGTTTCTGGCTTCTTTTTATGCGTTTTCATTTTTTTGTGTGTGTTTTTAATATCATTTAGTTTATCTTCCTCCCATTTTATGTGTTTTTGATGATGATTTACGTGTTTTTGTTGTTGTTTTGAGAGTTTATTGATTTCTTTGTTGTCCTTTTGTGTGTTTTTGGTGTCATTTTGTGTGTTTCTGTTGTTGTTAGCGTGTTTTTAGTGTCATTTCATATCATTTTTCTCATTCTGTGTTTTTGTTGTCGTTTTGCATGCTTCTGAGGTAATTTTGTGTGTTGTTGGTTGTGGGTTTTTTTTTCATCATTTTGTCTATTTTTCTGTCATCGTGAGTGTTTTTGGAGTCATTTAAGTTTACTTTTGGGGCCACACAAAATTAGGGTGACTGCTGCACAGAGCTGTGCGTCATTGGAGCTGAAAAGCAGGGTGTGTCATGAATCACACACATTGCAGATGATTACAGACACACACACTTGGTTGATCCCACTTATACACATGCGGAAATCATGCTTACTTTGCAGGAAAATTGCTCAAAACACAGTTTTCTATCAGAGAAACAGCATTAATTCATTGTTTACCTGCATGTGCTTCACAGGAAACAATAAACAGGACAAAGGTCAATAGAGCATAAACAGATAATTCCAGACAAAGAGGATAAACAAACGTGTGAACATGAAACCATTATTAAAGTTACTTACTGTACATCTTTTGCCTTTTTCTATTGGCTGTGATCAGTGGTGGACTGGCCATCCGGCGTATCGGGCATCTACCAGGTGGGCCGTCGATCCCAAAGTGGGCCCTTTCCGGTCCGCTATGTTTTTTGGTAACAGGTTTCCAAAAATGTTCAAAAAGTGGCCAAAACATGGCAAGAAATAGTGAAAAGTGACTAAAATGTGCCAAAAACAGTCAAGAGTAGCCAAAAAATGGCCAAGTAAAGGGGAACCAAGTGGTATATAATGGCAATGGATGGCTTAAATTGACAAAATATGGCAAACAATAGTGAAAAGCGGCAAAAATGTGGAACAAAAAGAGGCAAAATGTAGGGGGATAAGGAAACAAGTGATATTTATATGGGCAAAAGTTAGCTTGTTTGGATGAAAAGTGGCCACATTTTTTTTTTTTAAAGTACAAAAAATTGATAAAACTGTCAAAAAGGACTTGCAAAAATTGACCAAAATATAAGAAAAATGCACATTTATTGGCTAAGGTGGCCAGAGGAAGTTGCAAAATTGCCAAAGGAAATGGTAAAAATGGATTAAAAGTTTCTGCATTTTAAGGTTTTCTGGGGGAATAATAATTAAAATGAAGACAAAGAGCCACATGTTGAGCATCACTGACTAAATAACGCCTTACATGGTGTTGCTGATAATGTGGATAATGTGCTGGTGTGGACAGAAAATGCCAAGGCTGAATGTTTGTTCCTGATTTTATCATGTGGTCACGTTTTGTAGCTGATTTTCTCTCCTCAGAGACCTTCCCATTGGCCACTGGAGGGCAGCATCCAATAATGACCACACATAGATCCCCTCTCACTGTGGAGTAGCTCTAGGTTGCCACGGTAACGTGTCTGTGTGAAGAGGACTTGAGGGATTTGGAGGCCTGGAGACACAGAGGGCAGTATTGAGCTGGAGGAGAGGACGATGCTTGAATCCCAATCAGCAGCTGAGCACAGCATCACCGTCTGATGTGGATGATGTTCTCCTATCAATGTTGGTTCTGTTCAAAGTCTTCCACCCAAAATGGACTCATTTCACGTAGAAATGGAGAGCGCTTCTCTCCAGAGGCGTGATTGACAGGCTGGAGCTGCTGTGTGGTAGTGACAGTAGTGTAGTGCAGCTGTTGGGTGGTTACTATGGACTGCAGCTGCTTGGCACTGTCTTCTGCTGAGGATTTAAGCAGCCAGCCACCACCATATGTTAGCTTAGCACTGCTCTCTGGCTATGTGGCCATTAGCTTGATTTAATGCATCTATATTAATGAAACCGTCCTGTTTGTTATAGGACAGGTTTCTGGGCTCCATCTCGCATTGAATGTCTTTTTTAGTGCTTGGATCGAGCTATTTTCTGCACATGTGCAATACAACAACAACCCCCACACCCATTCCCAAAATGAGAGGGAGATGCATAACTAGATTTAAGGTTATGTAATGCTGACAGGAGGCATTGAGGATGTGTATAATCCACTTTTATTTGGGTTAAATCCATCTCCCTCGCACACAGGACAACGACTTCTCATCCTCACACTTCCTCTGCCTCTTCAGGCTCAAAAAGCACCAATTTATTCATCACACACAGCCTTAAAAACATATGAGCTCCCAGGAACCCATCTTCCACATCTATGGTGTCTCAGACGTGATTGTGATTGTTGTGAGAATGAAGTATATCCTCTGAAAACGCTGAAGAGGATTTCTCTTATCATTAAAAGACAGTTTTCACAGGAAGTGTTTGTATTGTTTGTCCAAGTTGCAGGATCATATTTAACTTCTAAATATAGTTCATAATAGTCTTACAATACACTCTTTCTTTTTTATTTCTTTCTTTGAGAAGTGTGAGAAACATTATGTGACAGATTTATCACTCCCTACAGGAATCTTCACTTAAATTTCCTGAATTCTTTGAAACATTTTGATTTGTAGAAAATTTGTGGAATAATTTAAGGAACACTTTGAGCAATGGATAATATTGTGGACTTTAATTGTATTTGTGTATTTGGAGTGGCTGAGAGACATTATCTACAAGTGAATTACCTGTGGTTTGTCATTTACACAATGGTTCATATTTTCTTTTGTCATTTTGACTTTCTTCTGCGAGCTGAACTGAATGCTCTAACAAGCTGGATGAGGCCCCAGGGCCTTGAGTTTGACACGTGTGCCATAAATGATGCATATTGCAATATATACCAAGCATAATTTAACTAGTATCGTATTACAATTTGTGATGCATTTTTGCAGTTTTTGCTTAACAATAAAAAAGAAATGTGAATATAGCAACTTATTGTTCTGTCAACTAGGGATTGTGTTGGAGTTCTTTCCATTAAATAATCTAATATGTTTTTTTTTATTTCATGGAGGACAGAACATCCACCTCACAGCAAGAAGGTCTTGGGTTCAACCCCTGGGGTGGAGACTTGGGTCCTTTCTGTGTGGAGTTTGCATGTTCTCCCCGTGCTGTGTGGGTTTCCTCCCACAATCCAAAAACGTGACCGATAGGTTGATTGGAGACTGAAATGGCCGTAGAAGTGAATATGAGTGTGAGTGGTTGTTTGTGTCTGTGTTGGACTGTGATGGACTGGTGCAGACCCCCGCGACCCAGAAAAACCGGAACAAGTGGGTCTAAAAATGGCTGGATGGATGTTCTTTGGTGCGTTTGTTTCAATAAGAATGTAATGACTTCCACCAAGTGTCTGTTAGCAGGATTATGTCAAAAGTACTTGAATGTTAATCCAAAAAAGACCTTACACCGTGGAAGATTCACATTTTTGAATCACTCTCTCTCTCATCGTTGGCAAAATTTCAGAAAATCATATCTGGGTTTGTTATTGATCGATCTTTATGAAATTGGACTCAGTTGTGTCGGGTTGGTTTCTCAATTACTCCACCAAGTGTTATGTTGATCAGATCCAGATTGTGCATTTTATTGCAATTTTTCAAAAAAATAAAAAATAGTGATGCCAATACATTTGGTACAGTGAGGATATCTTTCAAAGATAATATTTGGCAGTTGGTGGAGGTGTGTCACAAAACCTGTACATGGTGGAGAAAAAAAGACTTGAATCCACGTGTATCTCCTGATGTGGTTGTTTCTAAATATAATATATATACATATATACATATTTTAACTGGTATTGCATCTCATTTTGTGATACATTTTGACAATTTCTGGCCAACAATAAAAATTAAACTCAGATACAGCATCTAATTATCTGAATCCATGTGTATCGGCTCTCCTGATGTGGTTGTTGCGTGTCTGTTTTCTAACGTGCGTTATCCACAGGACTGTGATAGATTTAGATTTTGTTTTATTTTTCATATCATGTCACGTCGACAAGAAGCTACAGAGTTCTCTAAGCTACATTTTTGATATTAAAGTCATTTAGAAAGTGCCGGGAGATATTCAGTACAGTGCACACTGTACACACACACACACACACACAGAGAGATACACACACACAGTGGTGCGAGTGTAATCTCTGGTCCAAGCTGCTTTAATCCTCATAAATAATGAATATTTGATGACTTTCTCATTGATAGAGAGCGACACCTAAGCATCCCGCTTCTTTTCTAGCTGCATGTGCCCTCATGAAGGGGAGTGTGGGGGGGTCTGTTCCCAACAGCAGTCTGTTTTTAGTAAAAAGGTTACCTACCTCCTTTTTAAATCTCAATAACAAATAAAATGTATTATTATTATTATTATGTGTGTGAATACTGTCTGTGCCAGCAAAACTGACAAGACAAGCCACGACTGGAGGACATAACATACTTTATTTTCCGTATGAAGCGGTTTTAATAAATCTGAATACCAGGGTATCACATGAGACACAATTCAGTTTGTTTTTGTGTGTTTTGCGTGTGTGCATATGTGTGTGTGTGTGTGTGCATGTTTTCTGCTGTAGTGGTTTTTCCTCTTACAGTCTCACTTCTGCTGGCCTGGCATGGACCCTAATGATGGTCGTCAGCACTGGCCGTTGCTAGGTAACAATTACCTGACTGTGCTTTGCTTGCACTGGATTACACAGTGTGTGTGTGTGTGTGTGTGTATAGAGGTTTGGGAAGAAAGCCAAAGATAAACCACAGCCAGTGTCTCCACTGCTTGGCAGAAAAGACCCTATGGTTGCATTGTTATGTGTTATTGCTATTAGCCTACATGCTACATGTTAAGCTAACTATCATCTCCATCCTGCCTCAGGTATCTCTGACACTGGCAGAATGTAAATGTTTCCCTCTCATCTGCACTAATTCCTCAGTGGCCTGGTGTTGTATGTTCTCCCTGTCACTGTATTCTGTTGGATGTTGTTGTTTTTTAGTCGGATGCGTCCCTGTCCATGTTGCTTCAGTATTTATATAGTGGATGTGGAGCATCGGGGAGGAGGCGGATGTGGAAGGAGGCTGTCAGATGATGATGTCACCATTGGGCCACTCCTCAGGGCAGATGACTGTTAAAACAAGCTGCTCTGATGCTGATGTGCTGTGCAGCCTTTCTCTATGCTTGTGTTTATTCTTACATTATTGTAACGCGTACTATCCATATCATGCACCAAACCCCTTCATTCTGCAGGGACACAATCTACCTTTGGCAATCTGATGATAGAGTGATAATAAATTGGCCTTTGATTTTCAATGATTGCAGAAAACGGATGGAAAAAACGAAATTCATGTTCTGAAATGGTTGAAAGCATTGCCCCTTTTATTCATTCTGTCTTTATGTAAAATCTGGCCTCAATATGACGGAATATTCTCATATTCACGATTTGGGACAATATCATGCATTTACATGCTACTTTTCACTTGAAAACTGGTGATTGAATATTATTTAATGTATGAGTGGGGATGAGTGAAACATTTATTTATTTTATTTTATGTTGTGCATTGTGGGAACGTCAGTGCTAAATAATTATTTTCATATTTGTAATTGATTTATTCTTTAAAGCATTCATATCAATGTATACAATTGCAATGTTTTAATTTTAGTGAGGTTAGTACACAGTCAGAGTCATACGTGCAATGGGACTAATCATTTGCTTAATAATTTATTTCAACGTTTCGGTTTTCGGCCTTGGTTTTTTTTCATTTTCGGTTTTCGGTTTCGCTACAATTTTCGGTATTGCTCGTTATGTGTTAAGGTCTGAGTAGTGATCATGTTATTCTGTGACTGAAAGCCTCATCTGAAGTGTATTTTTAAGGTTCAGATTATTATGATGCATTCAAATCTGCAAAAAGGCTCTGGTACACAGATGGTGTATTAGTTTAAATGGTGATAATTTTACCTGATGGTAACCTTTTCTTGTATTTTTTTCCCCCGCCACAAAGTGTGGAAGGGAATATAGGTTTGAGATCTGGCCGTTTGTCCGAGTTAAAGTGGACAGCTTTTCTCAGAAACTGTTTAAGATACAATAACCAAATTCGGTGTGTAGCTTTAGGTTATCAAATACCTTGATGGAGTTTGAAAATGAGAAGCGCGCAATTATTTTTTCTGGAGTTATTGCCCTTGTTCCGTTTCTTTTTACTCTTTCACAGCTTTTCTTAGAAAACGTTTAAGATAGTAATTTTTTATTCTGATGTGATAATATTTTTTTCAATGTAAACATCCAAGTTAGATTTAGGACATTTAGGTAAAGGTTGTGAGTTATAATGAGAACCAATCTGGAGATGTTGATGACTGTCTTTTTGTTATTTTATCTTTTTAAAAAATATATATTTTTTAAACTTTACATTTTGATAAATTAATAAATGTGCAGTTTATTTTGGTTCAAACAGTTAAAAATTGTAAAAAAAAAAAAAAAACTGTAGACAATTTAAATACAAGAATAAGAATCTGTAATTTGACTAATCACTTTTTCTCTCCAAAATATGATCTCTATGTATTTAAATTGAAAGGAGTTAATTGCATCATTGATTTGAGTTTTTATTTTTTTAAATTCGGGATTGGAATCAAATTGTTGCTTGAGTGTATCCTTCCACCCCTACTATTAATCCTATTTAGCATGTTTGGTCAATTTTCGAGACATTTAATAGCCAATAAATTCACATAAACGGGGAAAGATGATGAAATAGTTCAACCCTAAAACAGAGTTTGGTCCTATTTAAGAGGAAACTGTGTTTGCACTATAACGGACTCTTAACAGACTTTTAAAGTTAAATTTAAACTCTAAACTCATTAGTTTTTTCCTCTTAAAGGCACAGCGCAGACTTTTTGACCTAAAGAGTTATTTTAAATGATTCCTCAGGCCAATATATAGCACTTGACAGTATCAATGCTCCGAGCAGGGTTCCCCTCTTGAAATAGTGACTATGTACTGTAAGTTTGGAGAGACGGACCGTCTTTGGCCTGGAGCCGTCTGGTGAATACCTGGAGAACGTTTCACTTTACGGCAGTCAAGGGACCACAGGGTTGGATATACACCTAGTTCCTACATGACGTCCCAACATTTCCCAACCCGGCGCCATTGCTGTGGGCAGCTGAAACGAGTTAGCCTCTGTTTACAGCCAAAAGACCACAATATGGTAGTTTAATGTTGGGTTAATGGTGCACTATTCACTGTGATTGTTCAGCCTCGCCGCATCCGGTGGTGTTCCCCCCTACTCCCTGACCTCGCTGCCGCCGTCGGCCCCCTTCACCTGAGACAGAGCGGACGGGCAACCCAGTGTGTGCTGTCCTACGAAGCTCGCTAGCGTCTTACGAAGCTAAATCACTATGGTAACTTAGGCTGAACGACTAACCTGGTCGGGACCAGGTTTTGTTCTGGATAAGATCTGAGAGCAAGTACTAATGTCCCGCCTCCTGACCAATCAGTTCTCTTAGAAAACGACCTGTCCAATAAAAGGAGGATAATTGTGAACACATCTCTGTGTGGATCTGATGTGATGCTGACAGGAGAGAGAAAATTTAGACGATGCAATCCTTTAATTTACCAATGACATCCTATAGGAAATATAAAGATTTTTATCTGATGGACTGATAAAGTAAATTAATTCAGCTGATAAAGCCTGCGTGCGCTTTCAGACCAATACATTCATTAATTAATTTAGTCATTAATTAATTAAATAATTCATTCATTCATTCATGTATTCTGGGGTGATGCAAAGAGCCTCCGTCCTGTAAGATAACATGAAATATAAATATATGATTTAGGCTGATCTGTATAAACGCAGCATCAGAGGTAAAAGGGAAAGTGAAACTGATCAGTGTGTTTATTCTCCGTTTATAATCTCACTAATTTAATCATTAACACTCATCAATTCCTGCATTAATTACTTGTTGCTTTTACTGGAGCAACAGTGTTGTTTTTGATCTGAATTATGGATTTTAATTCTTCATATTTTAAAGAATTATTCCTCAATTGTGACGTAAATTGCTCTCCACAGTTTCTCTGTGATTGTGATTGGTCTGACGCTGTATTGATAGTCTCCACCCCTGTCTCAAGAACGCGCCTGTAACCAGGCTGGAAACAACTTGCTAAACCTAGCGAGTTGTAATAAAGATTAGTAGGACAGCTTCGGTCTGACAGACAATGTGTGGTTAGGTGAAGCCCGCTAACGGAGATAAATCCAGGATATAATGATCTAGTTTCGTAGTATAGGCCCTTACAGACAAGTGAGATCTATTGCATTGTATTGGTTCAGTAAAGCTGTGACATTTAAAGGGATTTCAGGTTTTCAGTTGGACAAACAAAAAGGTGATTTGTACTATAAAAGAAGTCCAATTGCAAAGCAGATCAGTACAGTCTGGCACAGGTTTGGTTTGTTCATTAAAAGAGTTTCTGATTGGCTGGATTATTCAGCATTTGTCCAATTAGGCGGCCCGATGCTGCAGGCTGGTTTTGAACACAACTCCGATGCTCACAATAGGGCCAGATGGTCAGTGCTTGCTCTCACGCCAGGGTCTCGTTTAGGACCATTTAATGATCTCCAAATTTATCATCCATGTCTGGGAGAACTGGCAAAGCAGTTCCTTGGGGAGGAGCCTCTTGTCGGCCTCGTATCACAGCAGAGGAGTCTCTCTTGGCTCTTAGAAAAAGGATAGTCGGCCAGTTTGTAAACTACGTCTAGTCTGAGGTCAATGTTGAGTCGAAAAGACTTTTAAAAAGGTTATAAACAAAGCATATTAACAGTTGAAGCACAATATGATTTATAAGTGTTCTTGGCACATATATATATACAGTATACAAAGCCTTATTTATGGTCAAGCATTCTAGTAATGCAGCAGATGCAAAAAAAAAAAATATATATATATATATATATATATATAAAAAAAAATATATACTGTATATAGGAAAACCTCCCGTGTTGGGAAATGTTGTGACGTCATGTAGGAACTAGGTGTATATCCAACCCTGTGGTCACTTGCCGTAAAGTGAAACGTTCTCCAGGTATTCACCAGACGGCTCCAGGCCAAAGACGGTTCGTCTCTCCAAACTTACATAGTCAATATTTCAAGAGGGGAACCCCGCTCGGAGCATTGATACTGTCAAGTGCTGTATATTGGTCTGAGGAATCATTTCAAATAAGTCTTTAGGTCAAAAGGTCTGTGGTGTGCCTTTAAGAGGATATTTGTGCTTGAATACTCAGTGGTTTTATGCTTTCCGTTAAATACAGTAAGTGAAACAATTGACAGTTCTGTTATCCTCAAATATCACTAACACAATTTACCATTGGGGTCAATCTGACCCCAGGGATATTTGCCTCCAGAGAATGATTTTGTGTCAGGCACTTTTTTTTATTTGTTGAATACATAAATAAACCCTTGATAACGAAACCGTGGCCTGTTCTCTAGCGCCACCATCAGGCCAAACGTTTACATTAGAATTAATTTAACTTGAATAGTTTTCATTTAAATATTTGTAAATTTACTGGCAACATTAATGACCACAAGAGTATGAACCCTATTGGTTGTGGTGATGATATGATGTCATACACAACTAAAACAGCTTGGGGGTCAAATTGAGCCCAGAGGAATACCAAGGCGTGCAATATGTGTTCAGCACATTGAAAGCATATTATCCTGATAATTTAATGCCTAATCAATTGTGCCCCTCAATTAGGGAAAAGTTATGAAATATGAAGCAATGGTAAACATTGAATTGGGGTGAAATTGACCCCAATGATAATATGAGGGTTGATGATGCTTTGGGTTGTTTGGTGACTCCATGTGTGTATTTGTGTATTCCAGGACACAAACTCAACAAAGACCTAAAGCACTACCTGAGCCTGAGGTTCCAGAAGTCGTCTCCTGACCACGAGCTACAGAAAATCATCCGAGCCAACCTGTATCGCCACGCTGTGCCTTGTGAGTAACACACAAAGTCGGGTTTTTTGGATGATGCGATGGTGGCTGCTTAAAGTAGGGCAGCTGTAGGACGAGGATATATTTCTTTACCCGTGCACTCTTTTTGTCTTATTTACCCCATGACCTAATTAATATTTTTTCACAAAAAAAATCTGTTTTAATTGTTTTAATTGGTGGTTTTATTTCTTTCTCTTCATGTAAAACTTCCTAGGAGCTAAAACCAGACATAGGCAAATGGCGGCCCAGGGGCCACATGCAAACCCTCTGTCAAATTTTGTGCAGCCCCCAAAACAAAGTTATAATTCATGAAGTGTGAAGTTATATGAAGCCCAACATAGCGCACAAAGCTCCAGAAACACAGAAAATGCACAAAATGTCAACTAAAGTACACAAAATGACTACAAAAACAACAATATATACATAAGGACTTTAAAGACACACAAAATGCCAACGAAACAATAACACAAAAAATCCAACAAAAACACACATAATGACTTGAAAAACACACAAAAAGGGAACATCAGAATCAGGATCACATATACCTTATTTATCCCAGGGGAAAATTCCTTTTTTATAAGATGCTCCAGTATATTTCAAGTGAAAAGAAGAAACACTAAAAACATAGAAAAACAAATGTTTTCTTTTCCTTTTAAATAAAGACTGTTAATTAAATAGGGATTAAATACAAGTGCACACCACCAGAAAAAAATAATAATGAAAATGAACACATATACAAATATAATACAGATAAATACAAGTGTTGTACAGTGAGCCATCTACCAATTGCACAGTAAAATCATGTCACTACATATATTTGCCATATTGATGAGACAATAGACAAAATGAATTATGAAACACATGAATGTTGATGATGTGGCCCTTGGATCAGACAATCACAATTTTGTTGCCCCCTCTCTGATAGAAGTTGCCCATATCTGGCTTAAACACTCGTCTTTGTAGTTTTCCTTGTTACATCCCATTTAAAGCATTTTGGTGTTGACCTCCCTGCAGCATCGTTTTCACAGCTGCTTCAATATGATCACAGAAAGAGATTCATGCCAAACATGCTGCACAATGGCTCCACAGCTGGGCTTAGTGACGTCACAAACACACAGGACAACTCAGTCCACTTCATTTTCCTTCTGTGTCATGTTCATATATGTGTCTTTATCCTCTATAGTGGCGACAACACAAATTTCTCTTTTTGTGTGTGGTTTTTTTTGTGTGTTGGCTTGATGAGATCTACATCCATCCATCGATACGTCTACACATCTTTTTTTCTCTTTATTCTCTGCCTCTCAATCTCTGGCTGTCCTTTCTTTGGCTCAGTCATGTGACTGGTAAATCCCACTCTCTGAGCCCCGCCCCCAGTGCCCTGCCTGGGATTATGATGTTCTGATATAGTGAAAATAGATTCCTCCCTGATTATGTGATGACCATGTTTGGGATTTTGCAAAGTGTGGCAGTATGATGACGGACAAGCTTTTGCATGCAAATAACAGAGGACTGACCCAAACTTGCAACAAATGAAATGCTCTAAGGGGACACGAGATACATTTTTAATTTATTTTGCTGTTTCACTTGTGACAAATTATTGAACACGACATAATAAGATAACAGCAAGAATCATACATACTTTTATTACTTATTTTGTTGTGTGGAATGCTAGGAAAGCCTTGATCAGGTGACGTTAATGTCATTTATAATTAACCAGTGGGTTACATACATTTGAACCTACACCCATTATGAGTGTTGTACAATTAAATAAACTAAATAGAAAAATATTTTTTAATATAGGCCGATGTAATTTGCCGATATCAGGCAGATGTCAATATCGGATCCAGACACCCTTAATTCCAGAAGTTCTGCAGTGAGTTTTTTTTTAAAAATGTCTTACTTATTATGTATGTAACAAAGCATTACCCAAACAAGAGCACGCAGAGAAGGCAAACGTCCACCAGATTTCCTCTTTGCCAGAAATTGGCACTTATCTAGATAAACCATCCTGGTCATGTTACCAGGATTATTCGGACTTTAATGGCGCGTTCACACCAAACGCATCAAAAGCATCAGGTTTAAGACAATATACGGTGGACGTGCTTCTAGGAGCATCGAGAGGTCCCACGCCTCCTGTGCGGCGCGTTTTGAATCTTTACGCGCGGCGGATGCTACGCATTTTAAGCTTTGAATTTTGACGTGTGTCCGGCGCCTCCAACGCGGCCGACGCTTGAGTTGGGATTGTTGAACTTTTGGGGCATATTGCGGCTCGTCGAACAATCAGGAGCTTTCCCCAACCGTGACATATTCAGAATAATGAAAAAAAAAAAACACTAACCAGAGACAGATGGGCAGGCACTCTTCTGCTGGAATAGAGAGTAGCGGAAAGTGACTCTCGTCTGAGCGCAGCTCTGGTAAATCTAGAAATGGCGCCAAGGCGCAAATAAAGCCAAGCCACTCCCTGGATAATGTAGAGCCGATGAACGGGAATCGGAGGTGGCGTGTTCAGCAAGGAACTCCAAACTTTTCTCCATTCACCCACACTTCTCTATAACCCTCTAACGTCACAGTGCACACACTGAGTCACACCAAAATACATCTGACCGGAAACACCGCCTTCTCAACACAATAATGTTCTCCACCACTTCATAGTCACTGGGTGAATAAAGAACGTAACTGATTGCCATAATATCATCCATTGTATAAACACCACTGGCAACAGAGAAGCCCCTCCCCTCAACGCGCTTTCTTCCCAACTTCTTTGGACATGCGTCCAGAGCTTCTTTGACGCTGGTGACAAGCGTCTGATTCAATGAGCACAAGTGTCCAATTACGGGCGTGAGGTACGGTTTTGACGCCGAAACGCGTTCGGTGTGAACGCAGCATAAAGGCTTGGAAGACGTTTATATCGCCATTTATAACAATACAGTGTGGTTCAAATTTATGGGCACCCATATTATTTCGAAAAATTGTGACGAAAAGCACAATCCGGATGCAGTGGGTTTCATACCAGTTAACGATAAGCTGCACAGCGGACTCTATCTAAACTTCAGTGCTAATGTTGGTGGTAATGAGGACGTACCATGTGCTGAAACAGAACAGCTTGTTTGATATTCAATGGAATCTTTCTAAAATGCCTAATGTTGGTTTTTAGGATGAATTTATTATATTTCTGCTGATGACAACTTCTTAAAGAAAGGATCAAAACCCATCATTGGTCACAGTCTCTTCCTCTTTCTTTTATTCATCTTCATCTCTCCTTCTTCAGAGGTGTAAACACAAGAGTACTGATATATCCTACTACTCAAGTAGAAGTACTCTTGCTTGATTGAAATTGAACTCAAATACAAATAACTCATACATGAAATACTCAAGTACAAGTAAAAAGTAGCTCAATTAAATAGTTCTCAAAATAATTACAGTAACGTGAATACTTGTAATCCGTTACTTTCGCCTCTGGCAGCAATGATGTGATACGTTTGATTACTGTCTGGTCATTTCATTTTTTGTAATTTCACAATGTCCGTTTATCATTTTAAAACATAAAAATAACAATTTACTCAGTAACGGTTAGGTGTAGAAATGTAACAAATTACTTTACTTCTTTTTTTTTTCTTCAATTACAGTAACGTGAGTACTTGTAATCCATTACTTTTACCTCTGCTCTGTGGCGGACACACACATGCAAATATTTCTCTTGCATGACGAGGCAAAGTGACAAAAGCAGTCCAATAACCGCCACACTCCCCAGCTCGCTGTGTTTTCTTTGTTTCTTCTTCCCTTGTGTGTCCCCCCCCTCTCCTGAGTATATGTGTTGCTCCCTGTGCTTGACTCAAACAGGTGCCATTCTCTCCACAGTCCAAAACATTTTTTTCTTCTGATATGTGTGTGTATGTGTGTGTTTACAGACAAAAACGCTCCCCTGTTCAATCAAAACCTCCCATTCCTCCCTGGCCGGCCCCAGCCCCCGTACTTCCACAGATGGCCTTTGTTGTGCAGCAAATGTCACAATTGATAGAGAAGTTGCTCTCTCATGGGATTCATTTGCCTCTCACGTCTACAGCTGCTGCTCGTGGATGAGGGTTATCTCGGTGTTATCCCAGCGTTTGAGCCATAGAGCGAACCAATCCTCCCTCCCCCACCTGATCTCTCCCTCCCTCCTTCCCTTCTCTCTCCCTCCCTCCTCTCTCTCACTCTCCAACACTGCTTCGTTCTCCTCTCCTCACTTCAAATCCTCCAGTGAGTGTCAGCGTCCCTGTGGCTTGGCGGTGGCGGCTGCCTTCCTCTGTCACACTAGAGCTGCTCCCACTACCTCCTTCCTCTTGCTCTCACTCTCCATCTCCTCCTATCTATCGCCTGCTCTCTCTCTCTCTTCCTCTCTCTTTTATCTCTCCCTTCCATCCTAGCTGTCTTTCACTCCCTTGCTTCCTTGTTTTCCACTCCATTGACGATCTGGAGAAAATCATTGTGGGAGACAAATTTCTCTGTTTGCCGCTCGCACAAAGAAAAAGGATTACGGGTTGATTCCCTGGCTCCAGGCAAGTGGCAGCTCCTTGATCTTGCCTTATTTTTTCACAGCTTTCACTAGCATCCGTCATCCAATGTCTGTAATGTATGCATGGCAGAGTATGTGTGTGTGTGTGTGTGTGTGTGTGTGTGTGTGTGTGTGTGTGTGTGTGTGTGTGCACGGCTGGTGCTGTATATAGGCTACGGGAATCAGGAAAGGTGGGGAGGGGGGGTGGAATTATGTGAGGGAAGCTGAGGGTGGGGGGGTGCATGCATGCACACTCGGAGCATGTACACGTCCAACCGTACAGGGACAGATGGCCAGTAACCCTGGTGCTTTTTCCCTCTTTGGTTTTCTAATTCACCCTACAGGCTTTGTATACAGGCCCATAATACACAGAGCTGCTCTTTAAGATGCAAGAGATGGCTGGTGTCCTCAGATAGAGACGGAGGGAGTATCAGTGTGTGGAGAACGGACAGGGGAGAGGGGAGAGGAGAGGGGGTGGTGGGCTGCTGTGGAGAAATAGCAGGTTTTTAGGAAGAGGTTAGGCTAGGAGAGAAGAGGGGAAGAGAGGGGCTGAGAGAGGGAACAGGGAGAGAGAGAGGGAGGGGGGTCATCAGCCTTGAATACATGGAGGTCAGGTCCAGATGCTGCTCAAACAAAAGGGCTTCTCTGGGGGAACGGCAGGGGGAAGCGTGGCACTCGCCATTGTGTGTGTGTGTGTGTGTGTGTGTGTGTGTGTGTGTGTGTGTGTGTGTGCGTGTGCGTGTGTGCGTGTGTGTGTGTGTGCGCGTGCGTGTGTGTGTGTCGCTGCATTGCAGGGTGCTGCCTGGGAGCCTCATGCTAATGATGGCCATTCATTCTTGTAATGGATGAGTGGGCCCCAGCTTCTGTTTGCCCGATTTTCACATACGCACTAGTCATATTTCGTCCATGTGACCAAACGTCTCCAACGTTATCGTGCAATAGTCCGTCCAGAAACGGCGACGGATAGAAAAACAACCTCCGAGCTGGTTAAAGAAGCTGATCAAATATGTACTCTCTCTCTCACACAGTAATTATGCACAAAGCCTGCATTTGTGTTTGTTTACAAGGACTCTGTGTGTGTGTGTGTGTGTGTGTGTGTGTGTGTGTGTGTGTGTGTGTGTGTGTGTGTGCGTGCGTGTGTGTAAGCTCAATGTTTAATGCATGCGTTGATGTTTTTAGAGCTACATTTATCATGTTTTACAGATACAGTGACAGACAGGCAGTGATTCACGTCGCACATTCAGGCCAAATATACCTCACATTCTCTTTTTTTAAAAGGTTGGTGTGATGCCTGCATGATGTTGTGTTCATAAAAATCACCTCTAGGCCTTTTTTTCATGACACAAGTCTCACAATACATCCTCTGTTTGTGATTTTAGCTGCATTTACAACCATAAGACTGATTTCCTCATCCATTCTGACGAACCAGGGACTGTAGAGTAACACACAGTAGTGTTTTTGTCATTCAAATACCCAATCCCAGCTCATGAAAGACAACCGTCCTTTGATCTGGTGAATACAGGAGTGAGGGTGTAAACATCGTTGTTAGCCCCGCCATAAAGGTCAATATAATGCAGTCAGTCTTCCATTAATGAGCTGCCTTTTTTGTTTCGTAACATTAGAAAAAAAGCGGAGGACGGCAAGTCTCACAGCGTTAAATTGGATGTCTTTTCCACAAATGGAAATTTAAACTCAAAGCTTAAGGTTAAGCATAGCTTCGTAGGCTGCTACTGCTAGCTGCTAGCGTTGTTGTGGGATAAATGCTGTTAAATGCTACTATTCGTCAGGTTAAAAGAGAGGAGATAATTTTGCACAAAGATTCTCTGCTATTATCATGAGGACTTGTCAGTGAGTGAGTGTTTTGTGATAATTTGGGTGTTGATTTGCTTTTGCGGCCTGTTAGCCTGTGAGCCTGCTAGCTAGCTCCGATAAGTTCTAAACATGTTGGAGTTACTTTGAGCTACAGTTGGGGTGACCAGATTTTCAAAATTCAAAACCAGGACAGTAATTTAACCAAAGAACACGACAGAATGTCAAAAAAATCTATTTGCATATGCTTTTATTTGTAATGAAAAAAGGTCACATTAATTACATTTCTTTTTTTTTCCTTTTGAATGAAATGTATTATTGTAACGGCTAATCAAAATTTATGGTGGCCATCAGTAAAAAAACATTTTAAGTTAATATAAATTTGTTTTAAATAATACAAAAAAAGAAGACTATTTTTCATTTTCGGCATGTTGAAGGAGAAGGCATGAGAGGAAACGAACGAGTAATATTGTCAATGCCATCGACCAATCAGCATTGAGTTGCAAACACGAAGACTTTTGAGCTTTTGAATTTGGTTTATATTGCAAGCGCTACTATGGCAACTGTTTTGATTGACAGCTCACAGTCCACAGAGATCACGTTTTTAAGCTAAATGCACTTTCAGAGTCTTTTCTGTCAGCAGCAACAGACCAGACGTCCATTTAAACGGAAATCGACCAGGAAACGGGACGTAACTCTGTCCCGGGTTAATCGGGAAGTCTGATCACCCTAGCTACAGTTTCAGATTTACGCAACAGTTTTTACATTGGTTTTGAGTTATCTTTTTGTCCTGAACCTTCTCGATCTCTTCATGATGATTTATGTTTAGCTTCTTGCTAAACGTCACCCATTGCTTCATCAGTCTGTCCAACAGGTTTGCATATTTAAATCTCAAACCAAGCCTCTCGTTTTATGGGCTGCATGTTTTGCATCGTCTCCCTGGCAATCCAAGAACATGGATAGCGCAAAAGTTGGCCATAACATTAGGACCACTTATGGGTTCATTAGAAAACACTGGAATAAAGGACTTTCGGTGGTTAGAGTTCCGTCATTTTTACAGCTTTGACATATACCACTTTTCTATGCATTGTATGCATTTTTTATTGAAATGGTTCACAGTTGATTAAAGGGACATATGAATGGCGAAATGTCTACTTTGCTTCCAAATTATATTCAGATCTGCTTCCAAGGCTCAAAGTTGAAATACACAGGAAAAGGCAAGGAATGCCACAACAGTAAAAATAAATTGAATTTTTAGGCAGGTGGTTACAATTTTATTGCTACACTACATCATATTTGCATTTGACTTTGGCACAAATTAGTAAGACGTAACCGTTATGTAACTTGACCTGACGCTGCCTTTTTCTACTGATCTACTGGTTACTATAAGAATCTGGGTTTTGGGGTTGTTTTTTAAAGATACATTTACACACTGTAAACGCATAAAGGTTTGGAATTTGGACAGTTTGGAAAAGGTTTGTAAATATCCAACAATTATAAAGCTAATTTTAATGAACACTGTATATTTGTTTAGTTTGAATGAACTTTTAAATGAGTCAAATATTTTTCCACTGAGCTACACTAGAGGAATCTTTTGGGTCTAGCTTTAGTAAAGCCTCACATTTTCTATTTCAAAATTTCCCCAATTCCGTTTTAGAGTTTTACTCATTTTCCATCTCGTTCCCATTTATTCTGCTTTTCATAATTCAATGACATTACCAGCTATTAAACTGGTTAATTGAGTTAACTCAATATTTCTATGGTGCAGAAGTGCGCTGAAATCACGCAAGATTACATAGTGCGTGATTTTGCACGAGATTTGTCGTCTGTTGTTTTAGCTACAGTTGCTAGACATGAGGTCATCTGTTTTACAGCAAAATAAATGTATAAATGGGTGATATTGCCCCAAAACATGTAGGTGAGGACTTGGTCCCTTTCATATTGTGAAGTCCTTTCGATTTTGTTGAAAAGATTAATTAACACAGTATAGTTTAGAAATTATTAACAATATTGGCGTTTCTGTATCAGGAAGTGAATTCCATAGTTTTTCGTCTGATTCCTGCCATCACGGAAAGTTGGAGGCCCCACTTTGGCATGTGTGCTTTTCCTTTTTGAAAAATCAGTACTTTTAGTCGTAAACTTCATAAAGAAATGGTTTGATCTCTTCCACAACCTGCACAGAGTGCTTGAGTTTAGTGAACCCAAACAGAAACGTGCCATCCTCTACCCTCAGGGCAGCTCCCTGGTTTGTGGTCAGGTTTCCCAGGCATATCCATGCAGGTACAGGCCTGTGCTGCCAGGTACCAGCTTTTCTTCGGCCAACCTTTGTGACCTTAATCTCTCAATGTCCTAATCAGGTTTGGACAGAAAACAAAAACAACATCCTGGGACTGAAAGTTGCATGATTTTACAGTCTTCTTCTCGCACAATAAAATACTTGTCTTATCACTCCCCCTCCCCCTTTTCTCCATTATACAGTCTACACCCTTCGTTAATCCTTCATTCATCCCCACTGAGGTTTTCTTAGTAAAAGACCTGCACGAAGCTCGCTGTTTATCATGAGGAACCATGTGTTAGGTAATGCCAGGAGTCTATATTTATGTCTAAGATAGTGAGTGAAGGGGGAAGGAACAAGGGGAAGATAGAGGAGAGTAAGCGATGGAGAGAGAGAGCGAGAGGGCGGTGAGGGGCGGGAGTTTGCAGGGTGCTGTGGGGCTGCAGCCATTGGCTCCAGACGAGAGCCGGAGTGTGAGTAGCTCACATTGGCTTAGCCTCTAAGCTGGGCTGGACCTCTAATTTGCTCTGCCTGTAGAGCTTTGAAGAAAAACGCCAGCTGCCTACTAGCTGCCTGCATGAATGAGCTCGCGAGCTATTGAAGCTAGCACTGGTTCACAGGCAGCTGGATGGTACATGGAGGGCTTGGATGGAGCAGAGGAGCAGAATTCCCTCTGCTTGGAGATGTCTTTTTGAATCCATCTGTGGAATAAGCAGCAGGAGGAAAGGAGAGACAGCAGCAGCAGCAGCAGCAGTGGTGGTGGTGTTGGTGGTGTTGGTGGTGACGTCGAGGTAATTCTTTAACATTTACGTCTTCTCCTGGGAATGATGCTCTCGCTTCTAGGATTGGATTAGAGAAGGTGTGGCTAAGGGGGAAATGAACAGATCCAGTAATGTCTGCATGTGGATGGAGAATCAGTGCCTGTGCAGATTTGTGTATGGGTTTTTATAGGATGTATTTTTCTGTTGTGATCTGTAGATACAAACACTCCTTGTTTGTTTTCCTGAGGTTGAAATCATAGATTTGGTGACACATTCACCTGCTGGGCAGCACATTTCCTTTTTAATTCACAACTGCAGTGTCATCTTTCTATAGATATTCTATATTTTACTCATTCAATCACCCCTCCTTATCTACTTGGCTTTACCTTTTTAATGGAACCTGCTTTTTTCTTGTTCCTCAGAGACAAAAACCAAACAAACAAAAAGGCTCTGCAATCTTTTGTGCCAGTTTTTGAGACGTCTAAGCTAATGATGCTTTAGATTGGATGTGCTTGCCTACTTTTCATTTCCAGTCTCCCCTCGCTCGCTCATTGTGAAAGGGGGAGAGATGGGGAGGGAGCCGGGGGAGCAGCAGGAGAATAGCGACTGGACTCAGCTGTGAGGAGTGTTGTGGCGCGAGCTGAAAGAATGGCCTGTTGTGTTGGGCAGCAGCAGCAGCAGCAGCAGCAGTATTGTGTCTGCTCTCTCCCTCTTCTAGGTTCTTATGGGCTGTATGGGGGAAACTTCGTCATCCCTTTTATCGAGCATTGGCAGCTTGGAACCTGCAGGTTTTTTTTTTTTTTTTTTTTTTTTTTGTATATTCTGTTTATTACAGTTTTTCTTTTTTTTTAACAGGAACAATTACACAAACATTACACAGTAAACAAATGATACTGCACCAACAACAACAATAATAATAACAGAGCCGCGAGACTGGTCCCTATAGTAATGTATGTGGCAAACACAGCACAGTGAAATACTGCAACATTTACATATTTGCCCATAGCCTATGATGACATCTACCAATATAATATGTTCAAACCCAAATCAAACTTGTGTCCTCCGTTCAGTGGCAACAAATGAAATAAAATCAAATAAAGTTATCAATTTAAATCCAGATTATAATCGAGTCCCAGAAGTTCCAGTGGTTTTCTCCATTCCTGCAAAAAAAGATGAGTCCTTCCATTGATGCAATGTCCAAGTTTTTCCAGAGTCACAACCTCCGAGATCAGAGATTTCCACACAGAGATAGAAGGAGGGGCCTCTCCAACCCATTTTACCATTATAGCTTTTCTTGCTAGCATTAAAAGGGACTGGATTACATTTTCATTATTTTTTTAAAGAGGCAGGGATCTTCCCAAGCACCTGCAGGTTTTTACACAAAAAACATGTTTTCAATTGCTGCAGTAGAGCTGGAGTTTTAAATAATACATTATAGATTAAAGCTCAAGTGGTAAGGTATTGGCTGGGAGACTTTAAACATGTTTCATGCCACATGATATGAAAGAACAAATGCTAGTTAAGCTAATTGGTTATTATTACCACTGCAAAAGAGGAAATATTTTCACTCGCTTTTTTATTTATGTATTTGTTTGTCTATTAGCAGGATTACGTCAAAAGTAGTTAAGAGATTTTGACGAAATTTCAACCAAAGACTGACCTTACGCCAGTGGTTCCCAACCTTTTTTGGAGTGTGACCCCATTTTGATATCAAGAACTTCTGGCAACCCTAAGTAAATATTTTTTTCTTTCTTTTAGAATTAGTTTTTGATCATGTTTGTTATACTGTATTACAAATAGAAGAGCCAGGATTAGTGACAAGTAATATTATTATTATTAATAATAATAATTATAATAATAATATTTATAATAATAATGATAACTAGATTTATATTTGACAAAGTGAAAGTATAGAGTATAAGCGTTTACGATTGTGTGTTGTTTTAATTTGAAAAAGAATAATAATTAAAACAATTCAGAAATGTATTTTTAATTTTATATTTTTTTTTTTTTTATTAATTACTAGACAGTAAGGTCTCCCCATTTAAACTCCAGGTAACCCCACATGGGGTCCCGACCCCATGGTTGAAAATCATTGCTTTACACCATGGAATATTCCATAAAATTTTGGAGACGATCTGAATCAATATACTGATTCTGGATTAGTTTGAAACATAATGATAATAATAATTATAAATCAGTTTTATATAGCACTTTTTTTGGGATTCAAAGCCGCTTTACAGAAAAATAAACAATGAAAGTTAAAAAAAAGGTTAAGGAAAAGCAAAGTTTGAACAGGTGGGTTTTGAGGAGTGTTTTAAAGTTCTGTAATGACTCTGCGTTCTTCATGGATTGTGGGAGTGAGTTCCAGAGGGCGGGGACGGCGGCAGCAAAGGCTCCCTATCTCTCATCATTGGCCAAATTTCAAAAATTCATATCTCTCCTCATAACTGTCAGCTTGGTTCCTTGATTACCCCATTATCCAGTTTCATCTGGTTTGCTCATTTCCTCGTGGTATAAAAAAAATGATGGCATACATTTGGACCTACTGTATGGTTAATAATGGGAATAGGAATGTTCTTCCAGCCCAATAATCCTGATAACTGCCAATATCAGACAAAGAGGAGATTTGGCGCTTGTCAATTATGATCAATGTATGCCAATAGAAGGCGTAATATAAAGGTATTGCACCTCTACAAAAGCCTTCATTGTGTTTCTTGGTTAGTTTTGGTGTTTCTTTCACATTTTCTTGTGCTGTGACAGAGAATGGAATGCATTGGGACTCCCTTCTGTGATGCGTTCACAACCATGGCGTAGTTTATTGGATCTACTACTGGCTGGCGTGCTCCCAGCTGCACCCCGGTCCCTGATAGGATCAGAAGTGGGGCTGCTATTTACTTAATCATTCATCTGAGGGCCTCCACTACATCCATTTGCTCCCTGTTCCCCTTCATAAATCATTATAGCCCAGCATTTACTTTAATGGGGAATAAAAGTGCTGATTGAACACAAGACTGAGGACATACAGTGGTGCTCACGTTGCTGTCGCAGTCAACCAATGAGGACTGATAATACAGGTCAGACATTGTCTATGTTTAGAAACATCTTTAAATTGAGCAAATATGCATTTTTGTGCAGTATTAGTGTCTCTAAATATGTGTCCCACTAAATATGTGACCCCACTGTAATGCAGGGGTGTCAAACTCAGGGTGCCCTAGTTTACAATTCTATACATAAAATACAAAATTATGTAGAAAACAGACACTAAGTGATATATATATATATATATATATATATATATATATATATATATATATATATATATATCAGTCCCAACAGGATCTTCACTTTAGATTTCCTAGATTTTGTGACCAATTTCTATTTAATTACGGGGAATATTTTCAGTTTTTTCAGCTGTTTATTATTAAAAAAGGCTGCGATCATGCGATATAAGCACAGAGAAAACTGTGAGCACCTGCAAATATTGTTTAAGTTAATTTACACCATGTGTCAAACTCAAGGCCCGGCAGCCAAAACCGCCCCTTGAGAGCATCAAATTCAGCCCGCAGGATAAAGCCAAAATTACAGAAAACATGAATCGTTCAATAAATATCCATAATATTTGCCAAGGCACACAGTTTTACCATGTTTTTATTACATGATGTCATTTTTGAATATTAGATATGCTTCACCTTCACACCACTGCACAGTACATTTTATGTGATTTTTCTTATATATCTTAATTACTTTTTAAGATATATTGTTGTTATACCTTTATTTTGTTTGTTTTGTTTGTTCTTTGTTTATTTATGTATTTTATTATTTATTTTTTGGCATCCAGTGTGGACAGAAAAATAGGAATTTCACTCTACAGGGAAACATATTTCATTACCGTGCACATGATAATAAATACTTTGAATCTTGAATTTTGAATATTTTAATTGCAAATTGTTGAGAAATAAATCTTAAATTTTCCCAGAATCCTGCAATTTTATAAAAATTATTCCACATTTTTTTCCCCAAATTGAATGAAATTTAGAATTTTAAAGACTGTATATTGTCTGGAACTTCCATTACTTTACATATATTTATAGGGCAGAATAATGTTGAAATTGCTTGTTTTCCCTCCTACAATTTTTGGCCCACTTGAGAACAAAGTGGTCTGTATTTGACCCTTGAACTAAAATATGTTTGACACCCCTGATTTACACAATGATTCATGTTTTCTGTCATTTCTACTTTGTTCTGTGGGCCGATTTTGATGTTCCAAACGGCTGGATTTGGCCCATGGGCCTTGAGTTTGTCACATATGGTGTAATGGATGCAGACGTCGGCCCATCCTTAGTTTGTGGTTGATCCGCTTCCATCATCTGACCAGTGTATTAAGGGACTACTTGTGTAGATGAGGCCTTAAAGTGCTGCCTCAATCAATGCGGCTCCAGTAATTGGCTTAGAGGCCCAGGAGAGTCCCCTGCTAACTCCCTGTGTGACTGTTTGCTTTCTTTGCCCTTCCCCTACTCGCGCTGCACTGAGATATGCATGTATTTGCGTCTCAGGTAACCCAGTGTTTTCATAACACACACACTCCCATCAACAGACAGCGTGTGTTTGTTTCTGGAAACAAAGCATGGATTTTTCGATTTTTCAAGTTTTTATCTTGTGGAAAGTGCACGAGAGGTTAGCATTAAATAAGGAGATCTGCTTGGTTTGTTTACTACTGTCACTGCGCTTAAATGTGATCCGCCTACAGACGAGTGACTGACACATTTACAATGTGTGTGAAAATGCTCTCGGTATATAAACAAGTAAAGAAGGAAGTCACAATCCCACTATCAGATTTACACACACACTGAAGCACGTGCACGCAGGTTCAGCCAAACATCTGCTGCTTTTAACCCCTGCTGATTGTGCATGTGTGGTGTGTGTGTGTTTGTGTGTCTCAGACAATGAGTGGAAGCCCCTCAGACCTTCAACAGCAGGAAGACGATGGAGAGTATCAGATGTCACCAGAGTGGTGTCGGCCCATTGCCTATTGTTGATATGTGTTACTGGGGTGTGTTGGTTTTAGTGGTGGTGACAGTGTTTCCTTTAAGACTAGGTTTGTTGTTGGTTTTTTCTCTATAGAATTAATTTCTTGTCAATGTTGATCTAACTGAACGGAGCGAGGGGTGACGTAGGTGTCCGTGGAGGGTTATTCAGTTCACTTCATCCCCAGGTAACAGAGCTGCAGAGGTTCTGAGGTCAGGACAGGACAACAGCTCTCAGAGAGCAAAGATGGTTTCCCTGCTCTGCATTTCATATATTTTGCTATGTTTGCTATGTAATTTGTTTGGCACATTTCAAATACAAGCAATTCAATGTGCTTTACATGATTACTACGATGTGTTTGGCTGTTAAAAAGAGACCAAGAAAAAACACATTGGGCCATTCCATGTCATTTCAACAAATGGCCCATGCACTTTGGTCGAAAAAAATTTGTAGATTTTTTACCAATTGTTCTGTGATTATACAATAGGCACATTGTGACATTTTAGTTTGATCGGATGACCACTTTTTGAGATATGGCCAATTTACTGAGGGGGGTACGTTTCGTTTTTTATTTTTTATCCATTTTCAGCTTTCAATATCTCAATAACTACATCACATAGGAAACTGAAATTTGGTGAAGTAATACAACTCCACCTACTATCTCAAAATATACAAAAAAAAGACTTGAAAAAAGTTTGTCAGGGTTAAGGTCTGGAATATATTTGGGTCTTCAGTAAACAACTTAGCATCTTCCTCAGTTCCTTGTAATTAGATCAGCTTTGAGCTATGAACATGGACTGTTCTCATCACTAATGATTAGTCACATATATGCATTGGTTCTTGGAATCCGAATATTTAGTCAGTCTCTGCAGATAACAGTTTCTCTCTCAATATTGAGCCTTCTTCAGTGCTGCCATGTAGATTAAATGTTTGTCTACAATATTCGTTTTTGACAAAATATGATTTCATTTCGGGGTTTTTGTTACTTTTTCCTAATGATGCCACACAGTGAGAGATTATACATTTTCTATTCTGGCAAAACAGTGCAAGGCTTGTGCTTTGTAAAAGATTCAGTATCCAGATGGCCTTTGGATCCACTGTTCTCAAGCTTTGAAGCTACATAAAATGGCCTGTATACGTATTACGCCATCATTATCCTAGCTTTGTTCTAAGTTTGTTCATAAAATGTGGAAACTTAAGATAATGTTCAACCTCATTGTATAAGAAGAGTTGTCGAATGAGAATTTGTTGTTTTTTTACATACCCTTTAGACAGCATTGCTGTAACCTACTGTAGTTTACTATGAAGTTAAATCATCTAAACCTCCTATTTATTGTTGGGATAATCAATGGAAAGAAATTAAAACATTAAAAAAAAAAAAAAAACTATGTATCTGATGATTTAAGATGCTTCACTGCAAGAAGGTGCTGGGTTCAAGCCCCTGGATTGGACACTAAAGAACAGCTAAGAATCAAAACTTAAAACACTGTGCCACTTTATGGAGTAGTTTGATATTTTTTCAATATGTTTCTATTTTTTTAATTGTTTCTTGCCGGGATAAGTGTGGTTTCTGTAAAAAAAAAAAACAACAAAAAAAAAAACAAAAGAGCAGAATGTCGTCGGCATATAAACTGATTTTTTGAAAGGTGGTTTGGTGTTTTTATTCCATGGACATTTCTATTTTATCGGATGGTTGTTTGTTTTTGCCCTTTGTCTTGTATGTTGCAAAGCAAAATAGTTTATAATAATAATAATAATAATAATAATAATAATAACAATAATAATAATAATAATAATAATAATAATAATAATAATAATAATAATAATAATAAATAATAATTATTTGATAAAAGAAAAAAAAGATAAGAATTAAATGGCTTAACCCAAATCAAACAATGTAGAGACAATAAAAGCGACAAAAAAAACAAACTTAAAACACTTGCTTCAAATCAAAGTCTAGAGTGATTCAGTTGCACTGTGGGTGTTAAAGATGCCTTTAATTGCACGGCATTGTGGGTAGACAGGAAAACCGTTTACGGCCCGAAACAAATCATCAAAACGACCAAAAGCATGGCAAAAAAACAGACAGAAGGAGGAATTTTCTCTTCACTCTTGTGTACTCGGTTTGACCAATAGATGAGAACCTCTTCTTCTTAATTCTGTTTGTCTGACCAGAGAAGTCTCTGGTCCAGTAACAGCGTCCATAAGTGACTAGCTCATGCAACTGCACCAGAGGCTGTTTCAGAGCAGATCAAAAAGTGCATTATGAACACAAAGTGAGCTGTTCTCCACTAATTTGGCCCAAGTCTTGGACTATATCGGTGTGAAAGCAAAGCACCCTAAGGGAGTTTTCAGAAAGGGAGAGAAGCGATATCTCCGGACTGGAGCCAAATAGAATCACTCTAGATTATCTTCTGGAAAAACTTGTAAGTCCCACTAGCTCCATGTATTTTTTTTCCACATAATATATATTGTACAGTGTTGTAATTTTTCACCAGCAAAAAGGAGTAGAGTGAACAAGTCAATGACTTCCTCACTTGCTTGTTTGCATCCTCAGCAATGATTTCTTTAACCTGCTAAACATGTTAAAACCTGGTTATTCCTGTGAGTTTCCACCAAACGTCCACACACGCCTGCTCGTCTTCACTGCTGGACATATGCATATCAGACACTTTATTGATTTATGTTGTTTTTTTTATTTCACACATGCTGCAGTTCTGCTGTCTGTAAGTCAGTTCTCCTAAGGTCTGCTGAGATCTCTGTTTTTAACCCGGAGTAGAACGTACTTCTTAGATACACTCTAAAGTTTGATTGCAAGTCCAAACAATCAATGCAAGGGTTGATTCGTTCGGATACACTAGTGTGATTGTTCCTTTACTCTGTATGTGTAGTTTGCATGTTCTCCCTTTGCTTGTGTGGGTTTTCTCCTACTATCTACAGGAACGTTCACAGGAATAAGTGGGTCAGAATATGGATGAATAAATGATAGCCTTTTGCTTTGTATAAAACTTATCTTAGTCATCTCATCAGGTACACAGTGTACTTGCTTTTTTTTTTTTTTGCAACGCACTAAGAACTAATGCAGCTATCTTGCATATAAACTTCAAACTCACTCTTAATTTTGAGTCTTCCTCATGTAAAAACTATATCTAGGGCCTCCGATTTTCCAATTCTGTTTCAGGGTTTACCCATTTCTGTGTTAAGTTCCATTTTTTGGTTCAGTTTTAGTTTCATCATCTTCCTCTGTTTAGATTTAGACTTTGCTTGTTATTAAACTTCATGAAATCAAACCAAACACTCTAAATAGAAAGTTCATTGAGTCAGCTACTTTTATTAAGTTTACATTTTCTATGCATCCGATGATTTACCTCAGGGGTGGCCAATCCTGGTCCTCAAGAGCCACTATCCAGCATGTTTTACATGTTTCCCTCTTCCAACACACCTGATTCAAGGACCAGGATTGGCCACCCCTGATTTACCTAAACCTGATGTTATGCTGAAATTATGCGCCCTAGCCACATTAACTCTCAGCCACCCGTTTAACAGGAAAATCCCATGGAAATATGTGATATAGTCTCAACAAATGGAACTTTTAATCACCACCAAATGGCGAATTACTCTCAAATTTTGCTCAAAATCTTGCACAGCCGTGTGCTTTGATTTGCAATGCTTCTGCCATGGTGTGTCACAAGCCAAACTAATCACCAGTTAAACTAATACACCATCAGCTAAACCTGTCTTTGTACCAGAGCCTTTTCAGATTTGAATGAGTCGTAATAATCTCAACCACTTGTTCATCACAGCACATTAAAAACACACTTCAGATGAAGCTCGGCATGTACTTCCAACCCCAGGATAACCCGATAACTAGATGAACCTCGATAAGTAGTGCAAGATTTTTAATGGGATTATGGTTGAAATTTGACATATTTGTCTATTCGTCAAAGTGTCTAATCATTCAATCACTCATTTTGCAATTTAAAAAGTATGTAAATATGTGATATTTTCCCAAAACAAACCGTACATGTGTGAGAGAAATGTTTTTTTTAAAAAAACTTGGGAAATTGCTTTTTCTGTTTCAAAACATGAATTTAGTTTTTTCTGTTCGTTTTCCGGGATAACGGAAAATCAGAGGCCCTATATATTGTTCTTAACTTCTTAAGCTCTATATTAAAGTGAGTGCAGCTTTGGGACGCCTAATTATTGTCGCAGCAAAGGGACAATCCTGCAATAGTTTATGTTCCATGTTTAGTCGGAGTGAGTAACCTGTAGTAGGAAACAAGATGTGGGTCATCATGCAGTCCACCTCTGGGACTCACGTGCCTTATTCCAGAGCCTTTTATGAACTGCCAGTGAGGCCAGATATTTTTAGTCCACACATTAAATCGGCGATATGTGTGTTGACACACTCTTCTGTGTATCTTCCTTTCTTTGTCTCTCTAATTACAAGCTCCACAATGTGCCACAGAGGAGGGCTTTACCTGTAACTACATGTGTATTACTGTAAATCTTATGCCAGGCACAAAATGAGGCTTATTCTACAGCAAGTCACGTCAAAAACAAAGGAAGAAACATTTAAATGATACAATGTTTTTACTGAGCTATAGTGAACTGTACAAGACCTTTTGCCAGGTGTGAAAAAAGCTGTAAACAAAGAAGGTTTTCTGAATACGGGTAAAACAGTTGCTTACGTTATGCTTGCCGTGTCAATCACGCCTCTGTCATCAGTACTAGTCCACATTCTGCGTCCCATTGACTAGAGTTTTTGTTGACACAATCACATTCATTGCTGATGGTTTTAGTTGGTCATGTACTTGTGATTCTATACGACAAGGGAGTGTGTAGATTTGGTATGGATGCAGAAATAGCTTCAGTTTATTTAGTCATTAATTCAGTAAGCCATTGTCCACTTTTTGGCTTTTACAAACTATTACTGCTTCAAAAACCACCATTCTGTGGCGAGTACAAATACAGTGTTGCTAGTAACGTTGGAATTATTGCTGCTTAGGCTTGTGGTTCATGTCGTAGGATATACAACTTGGCAAGTTGTATAAAAAATTTTTAATTGTTATTAAGTTCTTGCATTGCAACAACTTGGCTAATTCTGTGTTGGACCAAGACTTCCAACCAGACAGTTGTACAAGGATAGGAAATGGAAAGATTTTCAAAACTATACTAGTTTTGGGGCAGCAGCAATTTCTGCTTGGTTAAAATAAATGTATAAAAATAATGACAATATTGCCATTTCCGTTTCAGGAAGTTAATTCTGTTTTTTGGTCCGTTTCCCACAATTACGAGTCCCTACAGAGATGATGGAGGGAAATACAATCATGAATGCAAGCATTTTAAAAGAATGGTGGAGGTCCCTTGCCAATTTAAAGCTGCATTCATATGGAATAGGAAATGCTAAGAAATAATGACGTACTGTACCTGTGTGTGCAATGCCATCCTCTGATGTTTTTAGGAAAGGTGAGGTCTAGGAGTGTAGCTTGACAAAGGTTGCAAAGGGTTTGTTGTAACTCAAAATTCTAAGAAACGTCAAGGGAAGTGCAAAAAGTACAAAGTGAAAACCCTTAACAGTATGAATGTAAAGTGTTCGTCGAATCTAAAATGGGGAACTGCAGAAAAAACACAAATAAACAAACCTTAGGAAATTAGGAGCTTGAGGAAAAGCATTAAAAACATGAAAGACAATTTTTTTTCTTTGTGCTCATGGACATCTTAAGAAACACATGCACTCTGCACTTACACACAGAAAGGACAGGGTGCGCAGAACACAGAGAAGGACTAAACTGACTCGGACACAACGAAAACATACCAAACAGAAACCGCTACAGAGTGATAACTGGTAACCAAAACATGAACATCCAACAACCAAGAACCCAAGGTTGGGGCAAGAGCAACACAACCCCAACATTCATCCAATATCCTTTGGTATTATTCTCAGTACAATCAAGAACAAACAAAGAACTGATGGTTCAGCCTCCTTTAGATCCCTGAATGTCTTCTTCTAGAAACAAGACATACTGTATTTGCTTGTCTTGGAAAACCAGTTGATAAGATCATAGCCTTTGTAAATTGTCGATATGTCCTGGTTCTGCTACTTTGAGACCTTGCATGTTGCACTAAGAGCTTTAGGTATTGCAGCAGAACAGCACACAGATGCCAGGAGACTGTGTTAATGACGTAACAGGGTGAGGACAGGCTCGCCTGTACTTCTTTATCCTTTTAGCACTGCTGAGATCAATACATTACAAACGCACACACGCACATCCTAGCAAGACATACGTAGGTGCTTTATGGGAACTACTACTCACTCAATAACACCATATCAAGACCAGATCAAGTTGGAGCTTGAAGGAGAAGCTACATCTCACTGTGTAGACGGTGAGGTGAGAATGAAGGGAAAAGCAACGAGCGTTCCATCATGTGAGGGATTTCACATCCTGTGCATTAGGTGATGGTTTTTCCTGTTGTTTGTGTCATGTCTGAACCACCTTCATCCTCTTTCCTCTGTTCAGACACACTATCAACAGTCCTGCAAGTAGCTTTTCAAAGGAACTGATTATCACTGTGGGTTAAAGAGTTTCTGTCGGTTTGGTTTGAAGACTGACTCACTCTTATCATGGTTCATCAGATGAAAGTGGAAAACGTGGCTTGATGTTTTTTTTTTAGAAGCATGTCTTCCCTTATCTTAGTGACTTCTTTTAATCTGTAGAGGGAATTACACTGAACACTTTTGCTCAATATGTGTTTGAAAACTTAAGAGGTGCAGGATTATTTTATTACCTTAACACTTTATTGGTTGTGTTTCCCCCAAAAATTCTAAATAAAATGGTGGAAATGAGAGACAGTGAGCAAACCAGTGTTAGTTGTTTATCCCAGTAACACAAAAAGCTTTACTAACTGAATATCTTAATGCCCAAACCGGTACAAACAAGCTCAACCTGTTTGGTGATCTGCATTTACTGTTTACTGTCTTATATCGTGATGTCCTTCAATTCCATGTTGGTTTTGGCACTTTTGCAGTGATGTCCATGAGAACAAATTTGGATTTGATAGTGGATATGAGATCATAGGGATCAATGAGTGCCTGTGTAAATTACTTAATACTTTTTCCTCAAGAAGCCATTGGTTTACTGGGGAGTATTTTTGCATACTGGTTCTTGTGTTTGAGAAAAAAACTCAAACCTACCCTAGACAATAGTTTTTTTTAAAATAATAATAATGCATTGGATTTTATATCGCGCTTTATCATAGACACTCAGAGACTCTTTACAGAATTAAGGCATTATTCTTTCACTCCACACTTAGTGGTGGTAAGGTACTATTGTAGCCACTGCTGCCCTGGGGCAGACTGACGGAAGCAAGGCTGCCATAGTGCGCCAACTGCCCCTCTGACCACCACCAACACTCACTCACACGCTACATTCATACTTGACAATGTGGGTAAAGTGCCTTGCCCAAGGATGCAATGACAGAGACCACTAGAGCAACTGTCCCCCACTGTGGCACCTGTAATTCTCGCTCTCTCTTTAAACCCTCCAAAATGACCTGAGTATTACAGTCAGTCGAGCTGATTTGGATTGAGTTTGTCGGTAGAAAATCCATGATAACCTTTTTGTTGTTCTTTCACCTTAGAGCGGTAATTGGGGATCCCACTTTTTTTTAAAGAAGCTGCAGATTTGGTGTATGGGTTGTGATGAGGTATGTTATGTCTGAGGTAGAGCTTCTGGCGCTGCAGTCTGCTGCCTCCAGCAGTGCAATTCGGTGGTGACTGGTGTTGCCAGATTTGATGTTTTCCCCTCGCATAAATGGTAAAGCCCGTTTACCGCTTGTTTTAGCCGAGGCTCTTTAGAAATGTGGCACTTTCCTGAACGAAGCCCAAATTATGAATGAGTTCATGAGTGATCGTAAAAGTGGGTCTTATGTAAAAATTAAGCTATGATTTTGTCTTGCCACTTATTGAAACTTGACTAATTTATGCTTTTGACAAAAGGTGTTGAAGAATTTCTATTCCTTAAACACACTTTTTATTATTTTTGAGTTTGTGTATTAAGCAAGACCCTTTGGTAACCAATGTTTTAGTTTTGCGAGACCCTGCTAATATGAAACAGCATCTGAAGATGTGAAGGTAGGCTACTTATGCTATATTGAGGGGGTACACAGGACAAAAACGGTTGGTAACCACTTCTATAAAGGCTAAGCAAAAGACTCCTTACTGGATGTACTCGGGCCTGCTAGATTGTAGTTAGGTCACGTTATCCATTCATGACCGGAGAAGCTCTTTTTCACACTGAATGAATGAAGCCTATTGACGGTAGTGTCGGGTGGTTAGTTCATCTGAGCTGCAGTCCCAGCTGACTGTGGTGCTGCCTTTGTTTCTGTGGTTGGAGAATATAGCAAGATTGACCACACGGATGGGAAAAGGAACGAGGTCGAGGTCACTGTCAGTACCGAGGTCTGACGATTGACCATGTGACGACAATCTGCATTGTGATCAAGATACAATAAGAAGAAGCAGTGAAGTTGGACAAGCAATATCAAAGTCCATAATGCATGTGTGGAGAGCAAAACCAACCCCAAAAAAACAAGGAACAGCACCTTTAAATCATGGGTGTCAAACTCATTTTATTTCAGGGGCCAAATACAGACCAGTTCAATCACAAGTGGGCCGCAGGTTTTTGGCGGGAATACAAACAATTTCAAAACTAATCAACATTAAGTTTGCATTTCCAGTTGTAAATTATCATTATAAAGTATGGAAGCCATCAACAATATATATTCTAAGCAATAAGTGACAGATACTTAGATGTCCTTTGATTTTTTTTTTACCAATTTGTATTTAATTTGAAGAGATTTTGTGGAATAATTTGAGAAAAATTGCAGGATTTTGGAAAAAAATGAGAGTTCTTTCAATAACAATTTACAACTGAATTATTTGGTAATTTACACAATGATTAATGTTTTCTCTGTCATTTTCACTTTCTCCTGTGGGACGAATCGAATGCTCTGAAGGGCCGGATTTGGTCCCTGGACCTTGGGTTTGACACATGTGCTGTAAATACACAAAATGAGAACATAAACACACAAAATGGCAATAAATTGCGCAAAAAGACAACAAAAATCCACCAAAAATACACAAAATGACAACAAAACCATTGGTTCTTTCCTGTATTAATGCTCAGATTGGTCCTTATTTCAAATGATAGCATTAATGTTGATAATGTGGCCCTCAGACAGACAATCACATTTTGTGGCCCCCACTGTAATAAAAGTTGCTTCTCTGGACAGTGAGTAGCAAATAAAAACACTCATGTTAATGAGGAACAAAAGGCATAAATACGACACGTTTAAAAAAAACCTTTTTGGCCATAAAAGACGATTTTGTTACAGAACACTATTTGTTCTGTAACAGACACAGCAGAAGAGTCCGACCTATAGAAGAACCTCCGCTGTGAGGAATATCCTGGAATAACAGCTTCGTTCCCAGCTCAGCACTCAGTGTCATTAGAGCAAACATCAGAAACACCATCTTCCACCATGGGACCACCCAGTTCTGTGACTCAAACTCTCCGATAGCTTCACTTTCATCTCCTCTTGATCCTCTGAGGTGAATACAAAGCAGTACATTACGCTGCTGTAATCGCCACATAAATGGTTTTATCCCTGTGCACATGTTTATTCTTTTTCTTCTTATTTTGGACTTTGGTTTTCGTTATTGGATTAAAACTCTCCCTCCTGAAAAGTGTTTTTTCAAGTGAATCATGCCTTAAAAACTGTTATTAGTGGGGTTTTTTTATGGTTGAGTTTTAGTGGACAGTCCTTGCTTGATGTTTGTTTATTCTACTTTCACATGGTTATGAGGTCTCCACAGCATGAAAAACAGTAAAAAAAAAAAAAAAAAAAAAATGCACTCAAAGAACTTGATTGCCCATTTAATGTCATTTGTATGTGTTTTGAAGAATAGTCTAAATTTTTTGCCTTTTTGATTTTTTTAAACCAATTTTGTTGAAATTTGGCTGCAATGGAGAGCGAAGACCTGAAAAGTTTTCATTTTTCAAGGGGGGCACAACATGCGCAGACACTTGTTGTGGTTCATCTACTCACCCGGGCGCACCGATTATTGTCTCTAAAAATAACACAAGCAATATATTTAGCGTGTTTGCCTCTAATGAATAATGTCATCTGGGCGTTTTAGTCAGAAGACGCAAAAAAACTGAGAGGAGGAGATGCAAATGAATGTGATTTACCAAAGCTGGAACTGAATCAGTCATTCACAGCTTTACTCACAGATGGCTGCAGGTATTATTGCAAGGAGGACACGATGAAAGATGACGGACAAAACTGATCTCAACATTTCTACAATGAATGAATAAAAAATAATTTGATGCAATGAAAATTCGGCCACCGAAAGAAATTATCAGAGAAACAACAGAATGCTTTGATGATGCGCCATCTTGTCTGTGGTGAGAATGTATTTCAAAACCTCTGAAGCGTCTTCAAAGCAAAGATGTCGAGACGGACCAAGGGATGAAAACAATGAAAAATGACTCCTAGAGTCTGCCATCACACGTTTCACCAGAATCTACTGCGATCTACTTGATCTGCGTTATAAAGATCATTATTTGTGGATGCGGAGAACCTGCTGAGAGAAGGAGACGTACATAGTACAGAAAGAGATCAGAGTGCTGACAGTGACACTGTTCAGTGTTTAGTGCTGAAGCTCATGTTCTCAATAATAAGAGGAACAGATTTCACTGTAATAAAGCAGAGAAGATGATCTTTATCAAGAGTTTAAATGCACTTCAGCAGCCCAGTCAGTTATTGGCCTGTACATTATTATTTAAAGAACACAAGAGTGGGATCAAGTTCGTCTTGATTTTAGTAATTAGTACACAACTAGTACTCAGTTTTTAGTTTTTTGACCTTCGTTTCATAATTTTTGGTTTTGGCCCAGAAATTTCATTTCGATGCATATCTAAAAATAATGTAAACATTTCGTATGAGCATTTTTTTAAACTTTGTTCCTCGTTTTTTAGCTGTCTGTCCATCTTTGCTTCACTGTGTAACCATGTTTTTAGGCCGGGCTACTGGACTCAAAACACCACTCACTTTGTTCTTCTTGTTCTTGTTGTTGTGTACACTAGTTACTCCTCTGTTAATCGCCAACAGATTGGGATGAAATTTGGTAGTTATAATCTATGAATGTGTACGCATCGACGCTCGGAGCTCGATTTTTGATTTGGGGCCCCATTTTTTAAATGACTACTCCTCCGTTAGTTCTCGTTAGATCAGAATGCAGTTTGGTATGAATAAATGGGGTTCGGGGGTTAACCCCACATTTCCGGTAATTTCCAAATTTATGGGAACATAGTCGTGTGATATATCGTTTCAAAGGTAATTCAACGTAGATTACGATTATGCCTTGTACAATTCGATTAGGGGCCCACCCCCCCCTTTTTTTTTGCTATTTCCATTAAAGTTGTTTTCTCATTTATTTGTAAGTCACATATTGCGACAGTTGGTGGTACCAATTAATTGACACATACCAATATATGAATGGGGCCCATTACTCCGTATGTGCCACGGGGGCCCCAGCATTTTCAAATGAATACTCCTCCCTTAATGCTCGTTGAATCGGGGTGTAATTTGACATGGATATTCTATGAGCTGATGTCAAGAGCCTCACGGAGACCTTTTTTTCTCAGTGGGACCGAGTCATTTGACTGAATTCTTGGTAACGTGGTACGTGCTATTCGGCACAAAGACGTTCCACGTGCCCGGTCGTAGTTATGTTGCTCCTAGGGCTGGGCGATATGGACCAAAACTCACATCTCGATATTTTTTCTTACAATAGTGATATATGGTATAAATCTAATTTTAACTTAATTAAGTTTTAGCGGAAAGACATTTCTGGGTTAAATTTACTGATAGAAAATGCCACACAGGCACATTTAATAACAAACCGCTGGACAATATGGGTGACTTTTGGCTTTTTCTCCTATAAAGGGTCAGCACGTGTGAGTGAGTTCTGTAGTTTAGCTTGTTTAGGTGAAAGTCTGGGTTACAACACATGCAGAAATCCATCTTTCTTTGCCTTTCATGCTGATCTTAAAAGAAGTGAAAGCAGTGACTCCTAAAACAACTAATTCGATACAAAATAAGCTATAATATATATATATATATATGCGATATTGTAAAATGGAAAACTCTATATATGTTAAATATCGATATATCACCCAGGCCTAGTTACTCCTGCTTATGATGCTACTTCTTTCAATTCAATGGCCTCAAATTTCCTTTTGCACATGCGGCGACTCTGTTCTTCCGCATTCTCCATGCTGTATGTCATAATGTATGGAAAACACTCATTTAAATAGAGCGGTCGCCACCATTTTCTCACCTTTTATGATCTGCGCAAGAAACCTTAGTAAATCACCACTATATTTAGTGCTCTTTATTTGGGATCTTGGTAAACTTGTTTTTCTAAAAACTGAAAATGTCTGAGTGTGTGTGTGTGTGTGCGCGCGCGCGCGTGTGTGTGTGTGTGTGTGTGTGTGCGTGTGTCTTTTAACATACACACTCTGACCTGGTCACAGATGGACCACAACTTCCGTCAACCATCTGGCATGTCATCTCATCTCCTTTTTGTGAAGACACAGACACAATAGGTTGAGTCTCTATTGTCTGGTGTCATTGTCCTCCCCGTGAAGTAAAACGCCACAGACCGCCATGCACAGACCGCTAATCATTAACTCTAGCAGGAGGTCAGGCTTGGGGCTGTAGACCCGCTGTGGAAAGTATTGATGATGGTTTCTGAGGAGTGTTTTTTTTTACGAATTCTATACTTTATGAATATATGTAAACAGTTTGTTTTATATTGTTTGACTTAATTGATGAATTCTCTTTGGATTTGTTAATGTATCAATCTGAAAGTTCTTCATTGCACTGCCAACCCAAAGAGCACAATGATAGCAGTAATACTGAACACACGTTTCTACCTACAAATTTTCAGAACGTCCAAAACACTTTGGTCTCAAAAAATTCTGAATTTTTTACAAATTGTTTGTTAACAAATTAATATGCACACTGTACATTTTTAGTTTGATCGGATGAAAACTTTTTGAGATATGGACAATTTAGTGAGGGGGTATCTGTCGATTTTCGTGCGTCCTTGTTTTTTTTTCCCATTTTCAACTTTCAATATCTCAGGAACTACATCACATAGGAAACTAAAATATGTTATAGTAATACAGCTCCACCTACTTTCTCAGAATATATGAAAAATATCTGCTATACATCCTATGTGGTGGACATGCCAGACCCTCAAAATTGTGAAAAAAGTTGGTTGGGGTTTGGGTCTGGAACATGTTTGGGCCTTCAGTAAACAACTTTACATATTTCTCAGCTCCTTGTAATTTGATAAGCTTAGAGCTATGAACATAGACTGTTCACATCACTAATGATTAGTAACATATACTGTATGTATTGGTTCTTGGGTGACGGTCTCTTGAAATCCAAAAAATACTTTTTCCCCCTCTTTTTATTGACCCCTAACTGCAAGTGGGAACACTTGGGAGTTGCTACACCTGATGTTTTAATTTATAGTATAAAGATTACTCTTTCTTTGGATATAAAACAAATTTTCTTTATGTGACTTCTTCATTTTTATTTTGGACCCCAACTTTGGGTTATTTCACCACTCGTGGATATTGAAAATCCTTTATATGAGGCCATTGTAGCTTGTCTCTGCGTCTTATAATCATTTATTGTTTATTAGTTGGACAATCCGATTACCTAACATACATGTTTTTGGATGGTGGAACATGCAAACTCCACACAAAAATGTTCCACGTGTCCTCACCGGGCCCTGCACCCATTACCCAGATGGTCTAACCACTACACCAGGGATGGACAACTCTATCACAATTTGATCTATTATTGTGTTATGTAGTCCTGTGTGGGTTTTCTTGGTATGTTTTAGAATTCATTTTGTCTATTTTCTTGTCAATATGGCACATTTTTGTTGCCTTTTTGTGTTTTTCGAGTCATTATGTGTGTCTTTGTTATATTTTTTGTGTTACTGTTGTATTTATAGTGTATTTTTCTGTCCATTTGTGCAATTTCATTGGCATTTTGTGGGTTTTTGAATTCCTTTTGTAAATGTTGTTGTTTTTGTTGTTGTTTAGTGTGTCTTTGTTATCACATTGTGTACTTTTGTTGACATTTTGCTGTCGTTTACTATGTTTCTGGAGTTTGTGTGTTACATCGGGCTTCATATAACTTCCAACTTCTTAAATTACAATTTTGTTTTGGGGGCTGCACAAAATTAGACAGAAGCCCCCCATGTGGCCCCTGGGCCACCATTTGCCTATGTCTGAACTACACCATCATGTTATATGATATTTATGTTGCTACATATTAACATGCTAATGTTAATGCTCGCGCTAACGCTTAGATCAGGGTTGGGGTCAATTACATTTTTCATTTACAATTCAGTTACAATTACAGTGACCAGCAGTTTTCCAAATTACAATAATTAAAAAAAAAAGTGTCCTCAGAAAGTCAATTACGTTCTCAATTACTAAAATTCAATTACAATTAATCACAATTACTGAGCCTGAAATAAATAACCTAATAAAAGTTAGCCTTCCTCTTGTGTTAGCTTTCTGTTAGCACCTCTAATGATAACAGGTCCTAAATCAGCTGTAAAATACACTAAAAACTAATACCTATCATCTAATTTCTTTCCGATCTATTGGTTACCTTGTTAGACTTTCTAATCAATTAATATTTAGGTTTTAATATTTTTGGTGTGGGCATCTGAGCCTTTTTTTGTGTCAGTTTACCCCTGAATTTCAATTTTTTAAATGGTAAAATATGGGAAAGCTTGATATGAAACATATTTTAATAATTGTTTACTACATACAGTATGTGTAGAACTGTTCATAGAACTGTTTCAGGGTTCCCCAGTTTTGCATTCAATTATAATTGACAATTTATATAGAATTTTCACAACAATTTCAAAGTCAATTACCTAAACTCAATTACAATTTTATTACAATTATGACAGCGACATATTTTTAAAATTAAAATTATAATTATGCCTTAATTGTAATTAATTATCAATTATGTAACTACAATTGTAAATGACCCCAATCCTGGCTCAGATACTGTAAATCAATGCCTGCATTGTAAAAGTTTCTTCCTTCTTTTGTCTTGTCCAAAGGTACAACCCGCCCCCCTCGAGAGGGAGAGGTCCCAGGGGTGGATTACAACTTCCTGTCGGTGAAGGACTTCCATGAACTTGAGGAGAACGGCACACTACTAGAAATTGGAACATATGAAGGTGAGGAGGAAGAAGACGGTAATGAAGATCATAGCTGGCACTTCCTGTGAGTCACTGTAGAAGCACAGGTGTCCTTGTTCTCCACAGACACGCTGAGGAGCAGCAAACAGTATTTTTTTTAAATTTTTTATTTTTTGCTACAAGCACACAGGCTGTAGAAACGAGCTCCCTGTTGATTCTGATTAGACTAGTGCATGATTGGTGGCTGATGCATCCAGGAGACAGCGGGTCGCTCTTCATCTGCCCCTCTCACTCTGATTAGGACTGAGTTGTGCAGCGCTAAGTCTCTATCTGACACAAACCTGTGTGTGTGTGCGTGTGTGTGTGTGTGTGTGCGTGTGTGCGTGTGTGTGTGTGTGTGTGTGTGTGTGTGTGTGTGTGTGTGCGTGTGTGTGTGTGACTCTGCGGAAAGGGAACGTAACAACATTAATCTGCTTGGCACCAGTTCTGCTGTGTGTTGGCACGCTTCTGCTTTTCATGCAGACAATGTCAAATACCTGTCCACGGGAGTCTGAGAGCGTCTGACAAGCAGAGGAAGGTCATTAATACACAGAACAGTCAAAACATTGATTTAACAAATAGGTTTATTAAAAATGTCAGGATGCGCTGGTCATGATGGATCTCAGTGTCGTTGTGTATCATACATACTGTACATACTGTACATATATGGCCGTGGTTATTGATACGGAAACGTATGAACAGACTGCTCGTCTATTCATACGTAGCGCCCCTCATTGACCAGTTATGTCACATGATAGGTGCAAGTTCCATCAGTTTTATTTTTGCTCATATTTATTTTTGGCTACCAAGCTAACCCTTTTATTTCTAACACAGGAGATACCCTAAAATATTAATTTTTTTGTATATGTATTTTTAAAGGTGGAATTCGCCATGTTAAATATGTTCAAATGAAAACATTTATATGACAAAAATGGGATTTGAACCCACGGCAGTGGAAGGAAGAATTCTTGAGTCAGGCGCCTTAGACCACTCGGCTATCGTCCGGAAAACTTTCCATATCAATAGACACTTTCTACATACATGCATACATACATACATGCATACATACATACATACATGCATACATACATACATACATACATACATACACACATACTAAGGGTGAGAAAAAATATCAATTAACGATATGTCGCAATTTTTTTTGTATTTATTTATTTACTTTGGTGATGACATTAAAAATCTACATAAATACAAACAAATGACTTATTCATTTGTTTGTATTTATGTAGATTTTTTTTTATATATATATATGTGTGTGTGTGTGTGTGTGTGTGTGCGTGTGTGTGTGTGTGTTTGTTGAATTGTTTGTTTAATTGTTGATTTATTTATTTGTTTTTAGCATGTTTGGATACGTGGTCATAGGTTATTACTATATGTAGTGTACGGCATTTTTATGTGAAGTTAAATCAACTTTCAAACCGAGTGACTTGTGATGTGAAATATTCTTTTGAAACTGGCACTCATACTGTATATTGTTTCCAGAATAGCATGATTCAACTTTTTTTTTTTTTTGGACGAGGAAAATAAGGAAATGGAATCAGCAATAATGTTAGTATCAAATCGCTAAAAAATCAGGATCACAATATATACTGTATATCAAATCGGCACCAAGTATCGTGATGAAATCACATCGGGACAAAGCATATTGTCCCAGCTCTAATACACACACATATATATATATATATATATATGTATATATATAGCATACATACATACATACAGGCAGTACATTAATTACAGTAACATATGTGTTAAGGGAATAAATGTGAATAGTCTGTTGCAGCCTCTTTTTTGTTTTTTAACTAAACTATTCTAATTGTTATCAATTAAGATTTTTTGAAAGAATGACCTAATGAAACTATATATATATATATATATATATACAGTATATAGAGAGAGTTTGTGTAAAAACCTCCAGAAGTCAATATGTGTGTAGTTGTCGTAACACCACATATTGTAACACTGTGTATATTCACATGCACAATTAATCGTGCATGTGAATAGAAAAAAATATTGCTTTTCTCCGAAAATGTGATGCATTAAAACTGAACAGGACCAAGTCTGTGCTGAGATACTTTGCATTATAGCGGCTTAAAGGAGAAAAAGACAGTTTTACTGTTGTGTGTTTTAAAACCCAAACCCCAAAAAAAAAGGGGTCTGAAGAGAAACAACAGTATATCTTTGCTGCTCCACCAGCAGCTTCTCCGAATCATGTGAAGTCCTGTTGTGATCCAGCTTTATGTCTTTTTCCCTCATTGTGAGATTAGCATGTTTAGATGGATCCCTGCCTGCTTGTTTTCATCACAGACTCCTTCTCTCTTCACATCTTCTTCAAAGCACGCTAAAGTCCCTCTTGTTGCCTAGGTAACTATTATGGGACCCCCAAGCCGCCACGGCAGCCCGTCTTTGGGACAGTGATTCTCAGCGATGCAGGCTCCCATCGGTCCACCCCAACACGCACCAAGTCTTACAATGACATGCAAAACGCTCGCTTAGTGCCTGCTGACGATGATGATGACGACCAGGCCACGGAAATGAACAACAGTTTTACAGGTGAGAGCCACGCTGGTTAATCTTCTTTTCCCTTCACCACCTAGTTTAGGTTTGTAATTGTGAACTAAATAGTGGAAACATAAAGGAAGATGTTTTTATTTTACATCAATGTCTTTGTGATACTGCCATCTGCCTGTGTGGAAGGATTCAGAATGATAAAAATTGTTTTTAGTCTCCAAAAGAGATTCTTTAAATTCATTACTTAAGATCCCCAAGTCAGTGGTTCTCAACCTTTTCAACCCAGGATCCCCAAAATAAAGGTGACGAAATGGTATTTTAAAAACCACAGAAAATGGCTAAAACATGTATAATCGAGTGTCCAAAAATGGACAGAAAAACTAGTAAAAAGAGTTTTTAAAAAAAAGTGGCAGAAATGAGTGGGGGATTGTAATTTAAAAAGTAAGAACAATTAATTCCAGCAATTTCATTTTGTCTTCTTTTTTGTATCTCTTTGGAGATTAACATTTCCTGAAAAACCTTGTCTGCATAAATTAAACAATTAGTTTAAACCAACAAATAATGGGCATGGCATTGTGAATGTGGTTAAATTGGCAAAAATAAGTAGAAAACATGGCGAAAAGAGGTTTAAAGTGACGATAATGGGTTAGCATATGTGACATTAGGTGGGAAAGTGGTGGAAAGGGTTTATAAGTGCTGAAAATGTTTTGAAAGTGGTAAAAAAAATGTGCAGTAAAGGAATTGAAATTTGATGGAGAAGTGGCAGGTGTTCAGAAATGATTCTTAGCTTCTTGAAGGCATCTGGCAAAGAGAACCCCTCCTCTAGGTTTTTTGTTATTAACACCTACACTTTTTTTTGCCTTTCTCAACTTTTACTGCACATTATTTTTTCATTGGAGCTCTGTATGCATCGTGAGTGAAGGAAAGAAGTGGGGTTGTGTGTTTTTCTCCTCTCTTGATGCAGTGAATGTATGCCCTCTCTGTGTCCCCCTGCCAGGCTGCCAACGTTAAATTTGCATTTGATCTACTCTGAAAGGCCCACGGAAGTAGATATTTGGCCAAAACTGGGCAGTAAAGGGGAGGACGAGGGGGGGTGAGATAGCTTGCTTTGGTAGAAAGAGGTTTACACGTTGTGAGGTGAAGTGAATGGTGGATAAATGGAGTTTGGGAGAGGATGTTGTTGAAGGAATTAGCATATACTGTATATCAGTGAGGGCCTGGGACTTTGCATGATGTCAACTGAAAAGTTTCCAGAGTGAATGAGTTATGATTCTCCTTCGAGTTCGCACCGTAAACCTGTGTTTTTGTGTTTGTCTGTGTATGTCATGTCGTGGTTTTTCTGTGTTACCTAGGAACCTTAGTGCGTAGTCTCTTCCCTTCTCCTCTGTTGTGCACAGGTAACCCTAACGACCAGGACGAGAGCCGTGGCGGCATCCTCCGGCCGTACCGCGACTACGCTCCACCCTTCGGTCTGAACAATGTGGCCACTTGCACCGCAGAGAGCGGTCAGCAGACCCTGGCAGAGCCGCAGGTCTCTCCTGAGGACCCGCTGGGACCGCTGCCCGAGAACTGGGAGATGGCCTACACTGAGAATAGAGAGCTTTACTTCATTGAGTATGTATCATTAGCCTGCAGTAGTGGTTCCCAACTAGGGGTGCACAAACCCTAAAGCATGGTACAGCCCGTTTTCTCCTTCCCCACCAACAACAACAAATGCCGTATTATTTCTCTAACATGATTTAATAATCTTGAATTCTAAATATTAAACGTGAAACGAAAACTCCTTGGCCCTCATTTATCAGCCTTTGGTGAAAACGCGTGCAAATTTGAGTGCACATTTGATCGTGCGACAAGACTAATGAGTGATTCATGAAACATTCATATTTGACCAATCCCAAATGATCGGGTGTTGATAAATGCGGCAGCTGAATTTGATTGTCATTTACTTGCTACGCCCTCCTATTTCGGAGGCCCCGCCCACTGTGGGAATCAGCTGCTAAGCTGGTGACGTCTGCCCCCCTGTGTGCTCTGTGAGCAACTTCACAGCGGCAATCCTGTAGACACACATGGATATGACATTTATATTAGGGATGTCCCGATCCCACTTTTTCACTTCCGATACGATACCAATATTGCAGCCTTTCGTATTGGCCGATACCGATATTGGTCCGATATCAGCACGATTCATACATACCTTTATTACGTGTTTTGTAGTGTGGAATGTTAGAAAAGGCTTGATCAAGTGATGTTACTCAAAGAGAGAACAATAGTCAGCAACAGTAGGTATGAGAAAAACTGACCCATTTATTATTAACCAATTGATTACATACTTTTTACCTTCAACGTAAGATCTGCAGTATTCTGCAATTGAATAAAAGTAATAAAAAATAAATTGTAAAACCAGCACCAAAGTTAAGGTGCATTGCCGCCACCTACTTTGTTGGAGTATGAACCACAGTCACCTATGGATAGAAGTGCTGGAGAGCTTATATCAGTGATTTTAGATGCAGTCCGATAAAATCCGATACTTGTTTTCTGGCTGATATCGGACCAATATCAATATCGGATCGGGACACCTCTAGTTTATATCGACCTCAGTCTGCACGCTTTAGACAATAAACATCACATTAATGATCGAAACGCTTTAAAAAAGCCTTGGCAATGACTAAATGTTGTCCCTTGTCTGTGTTTATTATGTCTTCAGCCAATTTCACTTATAATTCGTCCCATTACCGATTACTGCAGCGCATTTCAGAATCACAATCAGAAATACTTTAATAATGCCAGGGCGAAAGTATCTTGTAAAAGTTCAAGAAACTATTTACATTTAAAGCATGAATGAGGTCCTATTTCCTCCGTACAGCCCCCAGTGATGTAGGAGGAAATATGACCTCATCTCTAAAACAGAGCATAGCAGCACTGCGTCCTGTGTGCGTGTACGCACTGAGTTCATTCGTGGGGTTATACAGTATTCTGTGAAAGGAAAACCAAAATAGTGGTATCAGCAATAATGTGGGCTTTTTTAAATTCATTTTCTTTTGTTTAATTAACTTTAATAATCTTTCTGAATGTGTGTTTATGCTTAAATGACTGCTGAGGTTTGTTTTTATATATTATTTTCAGATTTTCTTGTACAAATCCACACACTCAGATTATATCGTACACGAGCACAGACATGACGTGAGATCTGATTGTAGCGTACGCTCACATCAGAAATGATAAACACCGAGTTTGCATGAATATGGTCGAACGCATGTTGTACTCTCAGATCTGAACGTACGAACGGTTGATCAATGAGGGCCCAGGTGTGTGTGGGAAAACAACGACTCCCGCATATAAAGAAGGTATATTACATGTAGCCTATTTGAGACTAAAAGTCAAATACATTTTATTATTTAAATTTAGACCTAAAACTACTCAACGATTACTTCTTCCAAACGTGTATATTATTTACAGATAAACACAGCCCCACACTGCTTTTGTTTTGAAAGTGAAAAACCAATGAACACTATTATTCAGCAACGTCCCCATTGCAATGTGTATGTTACGGTGGAGAGTCTAAGGCCCTTTAATGCTGATGATATGAGGGGGTACGTTAGCAGATTAAAGGGGTTGGGAACCAAAGTCCTACAGCACTAACAGTTGATTCTGCTCAGCACAGCTTTGGCCTTTTTCTCAGTAAACCTTTCCCATCACGCTTCATGCTTCATGCTGTAGTTTGTGTTCTGTGTGATTTCACCCCCACTAATAGTCCTGTTGTTGGATCCAGTGGCTTTTCTTCCCACGTGGTTTGGTTTTTAGGGCGTCCCTAAAGGCTCCTGGGTTCTCCTGGGTGCTGCTGCTGTCCTGTTAATCCCTGCATGTCCCGATCACATCCTGATCACCTGACTACCTCCACCTCTCTGTCCTCTCCGCAGCACGGCAAAGGCACACCACCAGGACATGGCTGTCTATTTTCAGAGCTTGTATGTTCATTTCCGCTATCACTGAATTTACACCATGTCCATGTTGAAACAATAGAAGGGGAAACGCAGACTGTTCATTGTTGACGTCTTGTCTCGTGGATCCTTTTCTCTCTGTTTGCAGCAGATTCCCTCAGTCTTGTGTAAACGTACTGACACAGCATTTAATCCCCGTTGATTGCACTTACACATGCTTTTCTTTGCTTTATTTGTTTGTGTGGTTTTTGTCACGCTTTGAACGCTCGTGCTGAAACGTTTGGTTGTGTTTCCTTGTTTGTGTCCAATCAGCCACAACACGAAGACCACATCCTGGTTAGATCCTCGGTGCAGGGACAAAGCTTCCAGGGCTTTGGAAGAGTGTGAAGATGATGGTAAGTGTGTACTTAATAATTGAAACAAGGATACATGTGTATTGAAGCCTTTTCAAACAGTGACGAGAGTCTGAACCTTTGATACATGAAAATAAATTCAGTCAGATGGCATTTAAAGCACAAAAAAAACTTCTATTCAGAAACTATTTATTGAGAAGATGTGAGATTTCACTACACGTGCGGACAACGAAAAAAAGCTTTTGTGTGTCATTAACGATACCAGGTTGTGGAACAGTTTGTGGAAATAAATAAATGTCTGAATTTAAAGCAATTTAAACATAAATACGTAAAATGTATTTTCTCGAAGCAAAATGTTAAAGGGAAAAAATATAAATAGTTGTGTATATATACTTTGTAAATACTGTATACATAACTATGTATATACTTATGTATGTGTCTGTTTGGACAGATGAATGTATAGTGGATTACAATGATTTATGTCTCCTTTTATTGTGTAAATAGGTGTATATTATAAGAATATTAATGAATAGAAATAAAGTATAGTACTAAATATTACAAGGGGTAAAATCATATATGTGAGTACTTCCTCCTCCTTTTCGAACATGTACAAGGTTTCACGTGCAGGATTTATTTATTTGCTTTATTTTATTTTTGATTTTGTTATTATTATTATTATTATTATTATTATTATTATTATTATTATTATTATTATTATTATTATTATTATTATCTTAAATTTACTGCTGTTGTGTTAATGTTTGAAATGAAAAATAATTCAAATCAAATGGTTTGTTTGTGAGTTTGGCTTCAATGCAATATAGGTTTATTCACAGTTGGTTTGTTAATTTTAATTCTGAAGTCAAACAAAATGTAATAATTTCAAACTATTACTTGTTTGTGTTGAGTTCTTAAATTGCAGAATAGCACCACCATGTGGTCAGACTGAGAATAGCATTTCCTCTGGTTGTTTTTAGAAGCTGTGTCATGTCCTTTAATCATCTGTTTCTAAGGGTTTTCTCCTTTCCCTGTTTCTTTTCTTTTTTTTGTTTTCCTCTGCGTTCTCATTTCCATCTTCATTCTGTCTTTTTTTTCCTTCCTACCCTGACGATCTCCCTCTCTGCCTCCATTCATCCTTTCTTCACTTTATTTGCTTTGTTTTATTCTGCTTTCACCTTGGAGAAGAAGGGATACACACGGAAGAGCTGGAAAGTGATCTTGGTGAGTGTTTTCAGTCTTTTTTTCCCCATTATTCTATGACGTTATCGCTCTCCTACTTCTTTTAATGAACTGGGTCAGTGCATGTTTTAGTCATTGGATTTTCTGATCAGAATAAGATTTTTTAAAAACAAAAAAAAAGGAAATATGAGTGGTTATTTGATTTTCATTTCATTTGAAGTTAACAGCATTTTTCTTTATCAAATTTTAGAAACAATGGGGAGAGGTTGGTCTAAAAAATATGCACACACATATCCACAATTTTCAATTTGTATTTTTCATATTTTTTTTTTTTGTGTTGATTTTAACTTGTGTGTCGATGACACGTGAAAATCTAAAAAACACATTTTGAAAACCTAAAAAAGACCGTGAAGAAATCTAAAAATAAATAAATTAATAAATTAAAAAAATGGCGCTCCTGCTTGAAACACATCATCGTCCTCACACACGCTCTTAATTTGAAAACACCAACTTCCAGTCGCATCATATGAAAAAAAAACATTTTATTTTTGTCTTCTAACATTAAATATTTTCTTTTTAGGAACACAAAACAAAAAGTTTTTCTCTTCTCGACCCTTATTAAAAAAAAAGTTTTAAGTTGTAATCCTAATACAATAATTTTAAAATGATGAAAAGGAACAAAACTCATTTGTTGTTTTTTTTCAAAATAGTATTTTCTGAACAGAAAATCCAATGACCAAAACATATCGATGTACGACAGGGTTTTTATTTACAATGACAGCTCAGAGCTAAAGTTAGCATTAGCAATATAATCTTCATATTTCCAATGCACTTATGAATTCTCATTTTTTACTCAACATATGCTGCTTTATTTAAAGTGTTTAAAGGGAAAATTGTGTTTATTTGGTGAATTTCCACAACTTTTTTACTTTTCCAAGTAATAATTACCATAAATAAATAATTAAAACTATAAATTAGAAATTTGAAAAGTATTAATGTAAACATTTGCTTTTTGAGGTATCTGTTTTTTTCCCCAAATTACATCTGCATTAACTATTAAACTGAAATCAATACAAAATCAATCAGCATTAGAGTATTGAAATGCCTTCTGGGCGGTCAAAGGTCACAGTTATGTTATTAAATGAACCCCATTATTATTATTATTATTACTTTTATTATTATATTAAGCTCAGATGCAGATTTCCGTTCCATCTGTAAGGGTTAGTCCGATCTAAAGCAGGGATTCTCAACTGATGGGTCTGGACCCAAAAGTGGGTCGCGGACTTGTCCTGGGTGGGTCGCGGAAAGCTGGCCAAATAAATAAATACTTAATGTCTGTTATGTTAGACTTGTCTTTTATTTTGAAAGAAACAGGCATGCTGTGAAATGCATACTGCACAGGACAGTATATAGATTTATATTTTAAAAAAGATTATATATGCGTGATTTCAACAGCTATCTTTTGAAAAAAAAATACGTTTGGTTGGTTGAATTCTAAAAAAAAAAAAAGTGGGCTGCGATTTGAAGACCGTGGAAAAATGTGGGTCCCAGGGTGAGACCAGTTGAGAAGCCCTGATCTAAAGCATGACTCCACACATGCACAATCCAGGAAATCTGTGATTATGAATGTGAAATCAGGTCCTCTTTGAAAAATGTTACTGCGCTGCAGAGAAACCCACAGATAATGTATTTCTGTGAAATGAAATAGAATGAGGAAGTTATCTCAGATTTCTTAATGAAACATTTAGATTTCTCTATAATTTGACGGAGGAGAATGTGAGAGAGAAAAGTATGAAACAGGAAGAGAAAAGTCATCTGCTGAAGAAGCTGCGTTGCCAGGTTGGGGGGTTTTTGTGTCTGCAGAGAAGGGTTTAGTCACCATTTAGGGTAATGTTTCAAAGTTTCTGCAGGAAATGATACGAGCTGTATCTGGCAACGTAGAGGAGACAGCTTCAGGTGTGAGATGTAGTTAGTGTGGCCCAGTTTGGATTCCTGCTGTGATTGACAGGTACACTGATGGCAGTGAATATGTGTCACTGGCACGGCTCAAACATCTCAGTCTGTACTTGAGAAAAGTGAAAGTGGACAAGATAAATGCTATATCCTGTTTCATCTGAGATTAAAACATTGCAGTTTAACTCTGATGTGCAGGCCTTTCTCCTTTATTATTTGGATGATTTCATACAGCATTTTTCTGTTATTTTGATCTATTTATGTTATTATTTTGTGTGTATTGGAAGTATTTTATGTTAATTTTTGTTGTATGTGTTTTTGGAGTTATTTTGTGTATTTTTGTTGTAATGTTTTGTGTTGGAGCCATTATGTGTATTTTTGTTTGATTTAAAAGTTTTTTTGTGTAATGTAGTATATTTTAGTTTTTTGTGTTATTGGAATATTTTTTGTGTATTTTTTTGTTGTTTTGTGTGTTTTTGGAGCCATGTTGTGTATTTTTGTGTGTTTTGGAACTTATTTTGTGTATTTTCCAGTCATTTATCTTGTTTTTTAGTTCTCATTTTGTGTATTATTGTAGCTATTTTGTGTATTTCTGTTATTGGTCTATTTGTTTTTGTTGTCGATTTGTGTGTTTTTAGAGCCAGTTTGTTTATTTTTGTGTGTTTAAGAAGTCATTTTTGTTGTCATTTTGTGTGTTATTGGAGCAATTTTTAGATTTTTGTTATTTTTGTTGTCATTTTCTATATTTTGCTATTACTATTGTGTATTTTTGTTGTATTGTGGGTTATTGGAGTCGATTTGTGTGTCTTGGAATTTATTTTGTATATTTTTGTGTGTTTTGGAACTTATTTTGTGTATTTTCCTGTCATTTTTGTACATTTTCAGTTGCCCACGTCTGCCCACACCTGCCAGGAATACACTAATGATGGATTCATTAAAAATGTGCAACAACTGCCTTAAATGTTCATTTTCAGCTCTGAGTTTTAGGAATATGTGGATTGGTGTTGAACTCTTTTCTCCTCTTTGTATTTCAGAGCTGCCCCCAGGCTGGGAGAGGATAGATGACCCCGTGTATGGAGTTTATTATGTCGAGTAAGTCTCTTCTTCTTCTTCTTCTTCTTCTTCTTATGGATCTATTTTCTAATTTTACTTCAGTTTAAATTCTGTGCGCGTTTCTTGTCGTGTTCTAACCGTGTCTTGGTGTTTGTGCCTCCTGTGTCTCTCCCTCTGACTTCCTCTCAGTCACATAAACAGAAAAACCCAGTACGAGAACCCAATGGTGGAGGCGCGGCGTCGAAAAATCCTGGAGCAGCAGCAGCCGCAGCCGCAGCCTCCAGAAGGTGAGCGGTATATTCGAGGTTCGTTTCCTGCCCATTTCTTTCTTTCTTCATGTCTGTCAGTGTCACGTCCTTCTTCGTTTGTCCTGTGCTCCTCAGAGTTTGGGCCAGAACCTCATCTCTTATACTTTGTAGAGCCACACGCAATCACCTCATCACCAGTTGAAATCCAAAGATTTACTGTATGTTGTAAATCATTCTAATTTGGCCCAAGCCCTGGATTTGTCTTCAGTGTTTAGTTTTTGTTTGTGTGATTTGTAAGTCATACTGTTGTAAATCATTCTGTAATGGTCATTTTAATTTGCTTTATCATGAGCAGGATCTGTGAGTGTATGTGTTGTTGGTTAAAGGGTGTAAGAACAGCTGTTTAGTGGTTTGTTGCACTGATTAGTTGGTCAGGTATCAAAGATCAGAATCAGAATCAGAATCATCTTTATTGGCCAAGTGTATGTTGTACACACGAGGAATTTGACTCGGTCAACTGTGCTCTCTCCAATAGTGAAAACATTCAATAATAAACAATCAACTAGAAAAGATGATAATAAGTATAAACATAAGTATAAATATAAACAGTAGTTAGACTAAAATGTGCAAACTCGATAAAATAACAAGATAATAATAATAATAATAATAATAATAATAATAATAATAATAATAATAATAATAATAATAATAAAATAAAAATAAAAAAATAAGATAAAAAGAAGGAAAATAATAGAAAAGAAAGATAATAATAAAATATAATAATAATAAAAGGAAAATAGTGCAGTAGAGCATTGATAAGTAGTGCAGGAGAACATTTAAATTAAAGGTATGTACATGAACAAATTAAAGGTATGTACATGCAACAAGATTTATATTTGCTTCACCAACATATACATTTAATACTCATTTATGTCAGAAAACAACCAAAAAATATATACACATATACATTTTATATAAATATACATTCAAGCCGTAATTCTCAGTTAGTGGGTCATAATCTAAAACGAAAGAGTCGTTGTAAGTACCGTTGTCACGTACTGAGTTTGCATCGTACTGAGATTGTATCTGAGCATGCGCTCATGAGCATGTTAGATAGATTCTCCTACAATCTCAGTACGTGACTGCTATGTACTGAGATGCACCCGTGCTGGATTAGCCATGCACATGCAGAGATTACTGTACTGATTTTAAAAATCAGTCGACCATTCATAAAAAATCGACCAATGATAAAAAAAAAATAGGATTGTCATGATCAGATTTATATGAATACAACAGCTTATTATTCTAAAAACTGCATCGAATAAATGATAAAACATATATTTGTTTGTACAAACACAATACATGTAATAATAAAAAAACTGCCTATAATACATTAAAAAACATATTTTTTATACAAACATAATATATGTAATAATAAAAAAAACTGCATAGAATAAATTATACATATTTTAAAAAAATTTTTATACAAACACATTGCTTTGAAATTTTATTTTCCATCTCAGCATGGCGGATGTAGCAAAACTCACAGCGGAACTAGCATAAATTAATTTTCCCGTAGTTCACATGCCCGTAATCGATTTCAGTACGAGCTAAACTCAGACCGTGACACCGGAAAATGAATTTTTGCGTGCTGAGATTGTTCATTCAATTTCAAAGTAAATGTTCAAAGTAAATTTTGGGCATAAAATGCACTGACAAATAACTTGCAGAAATATTTCAAATTCATTATTACACTTCTTAATACTCAATATTAATGTGAATTACGACTCAGATATCATTGTAATCTCAGTATAACAATTTGCACGGGTACAATCCCAGTATGTGACACCGTAAATGAAAGAGTAAAATCATGTGCTTTTATTTTGAAGGATATTTAATCGTTTAATCTTTATATATATATTTAACAAAGGTTATTATGTGCTTACCTTCTAATAATGTAATGATGATAAATGTTAAGGTATTCTTTTCTGTTTCATAAATTTACTGTTGTGACAACATTTGTATCAAATCAAATGCCAACCAAACATAAGGATAGTAGCTTGATGCTGAGTCCAAGCAAACATTAAAATGTATCAGTAGATGCCTCTGAGGAAGACTGACAGTTGGCAGTCGTAACACGTCAGAAGATTAAAGTAAATTTCCTGAATAAAGTTATCTGAATAAATGAAACCTCAACATATTATTGAAATGTACAGACCAATCTGTGATTATTATTTGTTTTTTAATTGAATCATGTTCAACCATTCACCTTATCTCGGTGCTTGCCCCGCCCATCTCACCTGCCAAACGAATGTGGCTTCACCGGTGGATTCTCCCTGACATCACCCGCCAAAATAAAATGTGTTTTCCTTCAAACCAAACTAATATGCAAGGAACCTTTTCAAAATAAATTCACAAATGATTTAAAACTATAGAAATAGCTCGAACATTAATTTCATTGAGATTTCTGAGACAAATCTTCATCATTTGCGTCTTTTGCTGTGCTTTTTCATTTGTTTTCCGAAATGAAAGCACTTTTCTTTTGAAAATCAGACACAGAAACTCACACCTTCTTGTATCGAAGTGTTTGGTTCATTACACGAGGCATTTTAACGTGCACATCATCATAGAGTGAGTCTGCTGTAAAATGGTCTTTGCACACAACTGTAAACTATTCGCCTCCGACTTGTACACTTAATACGTCACAATATTGAACAATAACGCAGGAATGAGTGTATAGCGACCACTATGTCAGCGTCTATTATAAGCAGCCACTAAAACAAAACATACATTTTATGCTAGTTGGTGCAGAACAACATGGTCTCAAAACATTTTCTAACAATTGTTCTGTGATTGTTCAATAGTCACACTGTACATTTTTAGGTTGATCAGATGAATACTTTTTGAGATATGAACAATTTAGTGAGGGGGGTGTGTCCTTATTTTTCTTCCATTTTCAGCTTCCAATATCTCAGGAACTACATCACATAGGAAACTGTAATTTAGTATAGTAATACAGCTCCACCTACTCTCTTAGAATATATAAAAATATCTGCTATACATTCTATCTGGTGGACATGCCAGACCCTCAAATTTGGAATAAAGTTTGACAGGGTTTGGGTCTTCAGTAAACAACTTTACATATGCCTCAGCTCCCTGTGATTTGATCAGCTTAGAGCTATGAACATAGACTGTTCACATCACTAATGATTAGTCACATATATGCATTGGTTCTTGGGGTGACAGTCTCTTAAAATCCAGAAAACCCTTTTTTATTTTACTATTTTCATTGTCCCCCAACTGTACTTGGGAATATAAGAAACATTTTTTAATTCATAGTATAAACTTTACTAATTCTTATGATGTAAACAATTTTTCTTTATGCAACTCCATCATTTTTATTTTGGACCGTGTATATTAAAAACCCTTTACATGAGGTCATTGTAGCTGACCTCTGTGTCTTATAATCATTTGTCGTCATGGAATGACCCACATGTGAAAATACATTAATTAAGTTTTTGTGCATTTAATAGAAACACGAACACACTTAGAAATAGTTGAATTGATGATCACACCTTTGTAGCTGGGAAAGTTTGTCCTTTTGTCTTGGAGCTCTGTTTGTATGTTTGTGTCTGTTCATGATTCTTTCACACACACATGTTGTGTGTGTGTGTGTGTGTGTGTGTGTGTTAATTGTTGTGTAACTCATGTCCATAGAATGGATAGAGGAGCACTCGTCAGCTGCAGCTCCACTGGCCAACTACGTCCCCAACCACCTAGAGACCTACAGAGACCCTCAGGTCCCGCCCACTCTGCCTCCAGGCCCTGCAGGAGTAAAACGTACGTCACACAACTCGATTGCAGATCTCGTGCTCGTTCATTTTGGCGTCATCATTTATTTTTGACAGATGGCTGTAAATATAGTCTGATTATTTTTCTGTCTTTTTTCTTGCTGGAAAGAGTCGACTGATCGTTTCTTGAATAAGGAATTCAAATACGACATCAATTTAAAATTATTATATCCCGCCGCAAAGTGTGGAAGGGGGATATAGGTTTGAGCTCCGTCCGTCCGTGTGTCCGTCCGCCCAAGTTAAAGGGGACAGCTTTTCTCAGAAATTGTTTAAGATAGGATAACCAAATTCAGTGTATGGTTTCAGGGTATCAATACCTTGATGGAGTTCGAAAATGAGAAGTGCGCAATCATTTTTTTCCGGAGGTGTTGCCCTTCTTCTGTTTTTTGGACTCTGTTTGAGGTATCTTCAAAGGGGACAGCTTTTCTCAGAAATCGTTTAAGATAGGATAACCAAATTAGGTGTATGGCTTCAGGGTCTCTTTACCTTGACGGAGTTCGAAAATGAGAAGGGGACAGCTTTTCTAAAAAAACCGTTTACGATAGTTAGTAATTTTATATTCTGATGTGATAATATTTTCTCAAGTATACATCAAAGTTCTTTGATTTGGGACATTCAGGAAAAGGTTGTGAGTTTTAAAGACAACCAATCTGACAGGGGATGTTGATGACTATGTCTTCTTGTTATTATTATTTTTTTGTCAAGGTCTTTTTATTGTTTCTTTTCCAATTATACACAAACAAAAAAATAAACATCAATGATGTTTCAATTTACAGTGAAAAATCCCCCTCCCCCACCCCATAGCTGCAGCAGAGCTATTCTCTCAATGTATTGTAATCAAATTATAGTAGTTATATGTATATATATATGCATATATACATATACACAATATATACATGCTTATATATATTTGTATGCATACACACACTAAAAAAAAACATGAGTAAACAATGAAAGTTATAAAAGGTTGTACACAACATAATTTACCCATTAATGTAAATGTGTTTTTAAAAAATGTTTTTTATGCAACTGCAAATCATTTCTGCACCATTTCCCTCAGAAGGTTCTGCTGGTGGTGAATTAGAATGAAGTGTTTTGTATTTTGCAGGAGGGAAACCTTTCTTCACCAGAAACCCAGCAGAGCTGAAAGGAACCTTCATTAACACGAAGCTGAAGAAAAGTCGACGCGGGTTTGGCTTCACGGTGGTCGGCGGAGATGAGCCCGATGAGTTCCTGCAGATCAAGAGTCTGGTTCTGGATGGACCTGCAGCTGTGGATGGCAAAATGGAGACAGGTGCAGTGCCTAGATGTGACCCACAGGGGACACTGTTTCATTTAGCAGCACTCTGAATACTCCTCAGTATGCATGTTTATGGCTGTGTTTGAAATGGCATACTCTGTACTATGCACCACAAACCTATTGAGCATATACTAATGACTACATACTATAAACATGGTTAGGGGCTGGGGTGTCAAACCCATTTTAATTCAGGGGCAAAATAGAGACCAGTTTGATCTCAAATTGGCCACAGATTTTAGGCAGGAAAAAGGAACATTTTAACATTAATGTGCCCTAGTTTGCACTTCGAGGTTTTTAATTACACATGAAGTATATGAGCGTCTGACAATATCCAAGCATTGGTGACCTTAAACTTAAATTAATTTATATGTCCTTCATATTATGAACAATTATTTATCTTAGTAGAATAAGTTTGAGGAAATTTGCAGGATTTTGAAAAAATGTTGGTTACTTTTCACATCACATGACTGTAATCATGTGATGTAGACATAGATTTATATCCATGTGTATTTGGAGGGGCTGAGATAGCTGATAACTGAATTATTTTGTAATTTACACAATGATAAAAAAACATTTCTGTTCTTTTTAATTTGTCCAGCAGGCCACATTAGATGCTCTAAAGGGCCGTATTTGGCCCCCAGGCCTTGAGTTTGACACACGTGGTTAGGAGGATTAGAATGATGAGTCCTATTTACAAAACTAATGGAAGACAAGAAGAGATGCTTTTGTTTTGAAAAGAGGATGTTTGATTTAATTCTGAATTACACATCCTGAGTTACCATGACTACCGGTCAACATTGAGCTGTTGTAACTTATCCTGACATTGAGCTGTTCTGCAAAGCTGCATTTTAAGACAATTATGTGAAATAATTTATGAAAGTATCATTGCAGTTCAAACAAATTTGACGTTGCACACCATTGAACCAAGCAGCAGCCATGTTGAAAGTCTCAGGTCAGTTTGAGCCTGATTCAGTGAGCCAGACACACACAGACAGACAGAGATTCCTTGCTTTATAGATAGATACATAGATAGATAGATAGATAGATACATAGATAGATAGATAGATAGATAGATAGATAGATAGATAGATAGATAGATAGATGTCGGTCCCAGGACGATATTACATTCCACTCGCAATGCATCATGGAACGGTTGAGTATCACACTTAAAAAACGTCCCTATATAGCAGGGGTGTCAAAGTCACTATAGTTCAGGAGCCAAATATGCAGCAGTTTCATGTCAAGAGGGCCACAGATTTTAAGCGGGAAAACAATTAATTTCAACATTATTGTGCCCTAGTTTGCACTTCTACGTATGCATAAAATACAAAATATGTAAAAAAAAAAAAAAAACTGACAATATCCAAGCATTTTAAATTTCCTAGATACTGTGACCAATTTGTATTCAGCTAAGAGAAATATGTCATAATTTGAGGAAAAGTTTATCATTTTGAGTTTTTTCAACAGTTTAATGTTAAAAATGGCTGCAGCCATGCGCTATAATCACTGAGAGGGTTGAATTTCATTTACACAATAATTCATGTTTTATCTGTCATTTTTACTTTCTCCTGCGGGCCAAATTGGATGCTCCAAAGGGCCGGATTTGGCCCCCGGGGCATGAGTTTGACACATGTGCCATATAATATACATCATGTACTACTTAATCCTTCATACAATCTAATGTGAACGCACTACATACTAATTTATGACATCAGACTTAGTATGAGTGGTACGTTAGTATGACGTTTCCAACACAGCCATAGTGTTTTCTTTTACCTACACTATGTACTATTCTATTCTATATTCTATTCTAATTGTAATGTATTATTATTATATACGTGAGATGATTAACACGTGGACCCTCCTCTTTGCAGGTGACGTGATCGTCAGTGTGAATGACACCATCGTGCTGGGATACACCCACGCTCAGGTGGTAAAGATCTTCCAATCCATCCCCATTGGATCCATGGTGGACTTGGCCTTATGCCGGGGTTACCCTTTGCCCTTCGACCCCGACGACCCCAACACCAGCTTGGTGACCTCAGTAGCGATCGTAGACAAGGAGCCTATTATCGTCAACGGACAAGAGACGTTTGACTCTCCTGCCAACTCTACGGGGCCCATTAACGGCCTGCGTGAGCCGCGACCCCACAGCCCGTCCACCGACGCAGCATCCAACGGCTCGCACGGATACTCCAGCGACGTGGTGACGCTCGCCTCGTCCATCGCCACACAGCCCGAGCTGATCACCATCCACATGGAGAAGGGAGACAAAGGGTTCGGGTTCACCATCGCTGACAGTCTGGTTGGCGGGGGTCAGCGGGTAAAGCAGATCGTGGACTATCCACGATGTCGCGGCCTGAAGGAATGCGACATTCTCATGGAGGTCAACAAGAGGAACGTCCAGAATATGAGCCACAACCAGGTGGTGGACCTACTGAGTAAATGTCCAAGAGGAAGTGAGGTCACGATGCTGGTGCAAAGAGGTACGTTTAACACTATTTAACACTATTATCGTTGTATCGTTCCTCGTACTGTGGACATTTTAGGACATACTGTAGTTCTCAGAGTGAGGTATCAGGAAAACCTCTGTCAATGATACAGCCTCAGGCTTCAAAATAAGTCATCAGACTCGACAGCCTCAGGCCATAAAACACGACATTGTGTTTTATTTTTAGGAACTGGAAATATTCATGACGAAGTAAGTTGAAAAGCCGTTTGTCAGCGCCCAATCCTTTCACGAGCCTGATCCTTTCAGATCCTTTCAACGTATGCGTGTAGACTACGTCACTTCCTTCACTTGCAACCTTTACGACAGAGCTCCTGCGACGTGATATTTGAATGTAAACCGACCATACATCGTTTGTTAAAGAGTAACTAAACCCCAAACCCACTTTTTTCTGCTGAATACATATGTATTTGGGTATTAAGTAGTGCTGTTTATTAATCCTAGTCTCACTCTTCACATTTTTGTTGTTGTAAAATGTTGTAAAAATGTCAGAATTATTGGACTCTAAGGATGAAACGCCGGCTATTACAACTGAGAGGTGCTGCGTACGGATGGAATGTTGATATATTGATACATGAACAAGGCCTATGCTGTGGTACTCTATAGTTCTTCTATTTTTTCTCTAATCTTTCTTATTTTTATATGCGAACCATTTCCCCCAGTGTTTATCAAAGCATTCTTCCTTCATTTTTAATTTGAAAGTCAGTCTTTCCATCTCAACAATATCATCCATAATCATCATCCATTGTTTGAAGTTCAGTTATTCAGTCTTGAGCCAGTTTTTAAGTGATGGCCTTCTTTCCAGCTGCTAGTCCTTTTACTTTTCAAAGGTTAAGATATAAAAACGTATGATTAATAAATACATAAGAAACATTGATATATCTTCACCCTTTAAATAAATGTAAAATAACAGCTTTGTTTCCGGTTTCTTCAAAATACAACGTCATGTCGTGTTTTGAGGCCGTTTAGTCTGATGACTTTTATTTTGAAGCCTGAGTCCGTTTCATCTGACATATCACAGAGGTTTTCCTGATACCTGATACCTCACTCTGAGACCTGAGGATGTCCTAACATGTACACAGTACCTCCGGCTCACTGCAGGCAAACAAGCAACACTAGCCGAGTAAAAAAGCAGAGGAGAGGAAAGTGAGGAAGGTGTGGGCGGCAGGTGGAAAACTCTTGGATGAGATGAGATGGAAAGAAGGAAAGTGCTGATGTCAGCTTGGCAGTGAATGAGAACGGGTGTGGGCTGATGGAGAAAGATGAATGAGAGGAGGAGTTGTGTTAAATGAGAACTCTGAGCATTGAGATGGTTTGTCTGTGCATGTTTGTACTAGGGCTGTGCGATATGGACTAAAACCCATTTCTCGATTTTGAATTTCTTACAGGAAAGACAAAAATGCCACACAGAGACATTTATTAATAAACGGCTACACAATATGTGGCATCTTTGGCTTTTTCTCCTATGTGGGACAGCACGTGTGAGTGAGTTATATATATATATATATATATATATATATATATATATATATATATATATATATCGATAAAGGTGATATTGTAATTTTCTGTATCGTAAAATAGAAAACTTGAAATATTTTCAATCTCAATATATCGCCCAGCCCTATGTTTGTACATGTGATATGTGTGTTGGAAAAACATATTGTTAACTGGCGATCAGCTGGATTGGTTGCACGTAAATAAATTTAATACACCTTGTTTTTTAGGAACTAACTAACATTTCATTGTGCACTAATACACATTTGGCCTGGAAGCACCTGCTGATCCCTTTATCTGACATTAAAGTGTGAGAAAAACAAACGGTACATTGGAGGTTCCTCATTTGTCTTTTCTCCTCCCGATGTTTGACCCAGATCTGTATTGGGTGCAGGTAGGGATACACTCCCTGCATCAGTTAAGTCCTCTAATGGCCGACCCTTTGCTCTGTGCCACACTAACACTGCTCGGTTGTATTAAATGTCAGCATCATTAGGTACCTGAGTGAGAGAGGGACAGTGATATGGATGTAGGGTAGTTTCCGCACTAGCAGTGCACATAGACGAGTGGTGAGAAATGAAACAGGGCTGATAACAGAGGTTGAATAGGAAGGAGGAACGCTGGCACTCAGTGGGGCGAGCAGGGTGACTGACAGCACCATAGATCATCTCTGTGAGCTTTCACACTGGGCTGTCATTAGTAACGTTTCAGGTGAGAGACCAGAGTCACAGTGGAGCTCAGTGGAGATAAAGCTGCTAGTGTAGACCTCAAAGCAGGGGTGGACTGGGACAACAATCCAGCCACATAGAAGCCATTATGTCAGTAATGCCCAACATGTGGCTCTTTATGTCTGAATTTTAATTATTATTCCCCCAGAAAACCTTAAAAGGTGGAAACTTTTTAACCCCTTTTTTTTTTTTTTTTTGCCCTTTTTCAAAAAGTTTGGACACTTTTTTCAGACTTTAGCTAACGTTTGCCAATAATTGTTCCTTTTTTCCTATTTTTTTGTACATTTTTGCAAGTTCTGTTTGGCACTTTTATCCAAATTCTGCCCTCTCTTACATTTTTTTTCTCCACTTTTCATCTAAATGTACTGACTTTTGCCCAATAGATATCACTCGTTTCATTTTTTCCCTACATTTTGCCTCCTGTTGTTCCACATTTTTGCCCTTTTTCACTATTGTTTGCTACATTTTGCCCATTTAAGCTACCCTTTGCTAATACATACCACCTGGTTTCTCTTTATTTGCCCATTTCTTGGCCACTCGTGACTGCTTTTGGCCAACTTTAGTCACTTTTCACTCTTTTCTTGCCACGATTTTACCGCTTTTGGACCATTACTCAAACAGAGAACAATTGTCAGCAACAGTAGGGATGACAAAAACTGACCCATTATTAACCAATTGGTTACATACATTTTAACCTTCAACATAATATCTACAGTATTCTACAATTGAATAAAAAAAATAGGAAATTTTAATCCGCTATTCGTTTTCAGGCTGATATCGATATCCGATATCAATATCAGATCGGGACACCCCTAATCCTATCGTTTACAATCGGGATATATCGTGGCATGTAAATCATGAATCGTATTGTATCGTCACATACATGGCAAAGCCCACCCCTAGTTGAAACTGTGTTAAGGGTAAGTTTTCACCTTCACATGTGCAGCATGTGTAGAGGATACGCATCAGGTGATTCATCTGTCATGGACGGTTCGATAACAAAGCTGTTAGATACAAAAGCACGTTGCTGTGACAACAAAAATCCTTTCTACATGGTGATCAAAGACTTCCGGTACCACATTGTAAACTCAAAATGAAATCATAAAGAATAGATGCATCATCCTATAAACAGCAGTGAGTAATGTTTGAGAGTTTTCGGATATGTTTTAGTTCAAACTACATTACTCAGGAGCCTCCCAACATTCTGTGAGATACAGAAAATGTCCGACATCACAGAAGCTATTGTTGATGAAATATCACCAGAAAACATTTGCAGCTTATTTCACCTCCTTTTCCTTCTTTACTTTCACCGATCATCTCCAGCCAGTGAGACGGTTTCATGCTTTAAGCTTTAACGCTGCAGTAGGAGAAAAATATGACACTTTAATCACATCTTATTTGTTTTATTAAATATGACAAAATGTACTTTTACAAACGTTTCTTCTAATTTAAATGAACCCGAATGCAATTTCTATATTTTATCAAAAATAGCAACAAATATTAGTTGGATAATAATGATTGACAAGCAGCTGTTTTAAAGAACTAAAGGAGTGAAGATAAGAAGGCAGAGGATGGGAAAAATAAGTGTAGTAAGTTTCACAGTGAAAGGAGGAAGATTTACTTTTATTTATTACACCTTTTTTTTGCGTAAACACACGTCAGAATCTATTTAGTTAGATATCCTTTATTGATCTATACATCTGTGTAGATCTACCATAACGCTCTGAATATTGTCTGAAGGAGATGCAAATAGAACCAATTTATTTATAGAAACTATTTTTTATACCGGGTATTAGGGCTGTTTGATTATAGAAAAAATAGAAATCACGATTATTTTAGTCATAATTGAAATCACGATTATTCAAACGATTATTTGTCAACCAAAAAGTTATTTATTTTTTGTACAAAAAAACATAAAATATATTCTTTAAACATAAATATAATCCTTCAAACGCTAAAATCAAGTATGTTCACTTTTACACAAAACAAAACACTTGTTGTACGTGATGTCTTTGCTCTAGGTCTTCATCTTTAAACCCAAAATGTTCCCATATCAGAGAATTTGATTTGCCACTTGTTTACCAAGCATTTTTGCTGCATTTCTCCTGCCATGTTTCAAGACCACTAGCAACAACTTTCCTCTTGTTAGCCTGCAAGCTAGCTTTGGCTTTGATAGGGGCGGGGCGGAGGGGAGGAGCTTGCATGTGCGTGGATTAAACAACTCAAAGTTAGTATTAATAACATGTGTGTGCCAAGCTTTATTATTTGTAGATGTCCGAAATAGTGTTTGTTTTATTTAGTGAATAAAACATATACATATATATATATATATATATATATATATATATATATATGTATTTATATGTATTATATATATGTATATATATATATATAAAATTCTCGATTGTGTTATTCTTGTAATCATTGGGTGTAATAATCAGAATCGTAATCAAATTTTGATTAATTGAGCAGCCCTACCGGGTATAATAAAATGTATAATGAATAGCAATTTTCTATTCATGTAATGTAATTTTGGGGAATAAATACTGGAAAAAAAATAATAAAAAATGTACATTTGAAATTAATTTTCAACATTTAGCATCAGTTCACACAACAACCTATTTGAACAGAGCCATTTTAGTTGATATATGAGTAGTCCTCTTTTCGCTATTTTTTTCAAAATGTTGCAATTATTTTTTCTATCTGCGTTTGCATTTCAAAAAGGTTATTTGTTCATAAAAGTTGCATGTGAACACCTGGACGCGTCACCCACAGGATGATTCTCCTGTAAAGGAGGCCAGGCCAGCAGTGACTCCTCCATCTTTTCTTCTCATTGTTCGTTGCCATGACGATCGTGCACACCTCTGATGTCCCCTGAGAACCAGCGAGAAAGTAGATAAAACGAATTGAAGGAAAATCAAATGCACAGAAAACAAAAGGTGGAAACAAACATTTTGGGGGGAAAGGATAATGGAAGGACTTTGTAAGTGGAGCGAGGAAAAGGTTTTTCAGCTTTGACTCCACAAAAAGTAGCATTACTCATAATGTGCGTACGCCCTCAAACAATGTATTACAAATGTAACGTGGGCTCTGCAGAGCTGCACCAAGGCCACTGCGTCAGCGCCTCATTCACTGCATCTGAGATTTACAAAGCTTCTCCACGTTTACAATTTATTCCATCACGTGTGCTTTAGTTTTCACCACAAACCAGCAGCAGAAACTGGTGTGTGGATAATTTACAATTTTTAAGAAAAAAAACCCAACAAATTCACATGATTTCTATAACAGTTTTTCACTGAATCTAGACTACGATTAAATGCAAACAAAGCATGACTAAAGCTAACTTAAGCAAATACTAAATGTACAAAAGAAAAGTACATTTACTGCTAAATCCATTCAAAACAACATTCATCTCATCAGTATATCAAATATCATATATGAAATAAGAATGTTGATAAACACAGGATACATACTGTACATGAACAGAATAGGATTCAAGACAAAGAAGCAAAACACTAAATTTAAATGAGTTAATTAGTGACACTGGCACTGATAAATAACAAAAGGCAAACTTTTGCAAACTGTATTTGTAGAATACGTTTTCAAAAATAAATTTGCTCAAATTTCTTACAGTAAACATGAATAAATCAAAAAAGCCACAGATTTGTTTGCTTTATTGTTGTTAAATTTATATTTTCTATTTATTTAAAGTTTAAATAAATCTGAAATTGTTTATTATGAAACAGATTCATTTATTGCTTGTGTTCATTAAAAAATACAGGACAAGAGGCCCTTGAAAAAATAATTGCATATTAAATTGCAACCGCAATATTGAGGAAAAGATAGCAATTAGATTATTTTCCAAAATCGCCCAGCCCTAATAATTACGAGTGGTAAATTCTACCCTAAGAAATGCTTTTGGTTCACTAGTAGAAACGTTTGTGTTACTATAAAATGTGTTAATAGTAAAACCTCAAAGCTGAACATAAAACTGTTCTACTAGTAGACAGGTTTGTGTTATAGTAGACTTAAAATATGTTACTAGAAAAACTCAAAGCTTTAATAGTAAAGCCTACTGAGCGCTAGTTTGCTTAAAGCTTTATTAGTGGTAGTTTATTAGTATAACTAGTACACGTCACTAGAAAAACGTATTCACTCACCACTAAACCAAAATAGAGTACATGTATTAAATTTGAGTATTAGTAGAGCTTTACTATTGATGATGTCACTAATATTACATTTATGCTGAAAGTGCTCATATCCCTGTTTGTGTCAGCGTGTAAAAAGCCCATTTTTTTATTGAGATGAGTTACAAGGATACTGTATGTGGAGTAGGAGTGTGACGATATCTCGATTCTGCGATATATCACGATATTTTTTTCGCACGATCGATTATGATATGCTTGATTATGATTTTTTTTTTTTTTAACCTTTTCTGCTTT